>NC_079201.1:10592442-10634942 GCF_029499605.1 Hyla sarda | reverse complement strand
ATCCTCCTTGGACCGTATTGGTTTAGTTTTATGTTCCCCATTTTCCTGGAGATAACATGATATTATTGGGTGAGATGCAGGTATTGATTTGAATTCAGTCCTTGTGCCGGTACAAAATATATCAAAATGTTCTGTCCCGGTAGAGTGCACCAGAGGGCACAATAAAACCGGCTGCACACACTCGGCTAAAGGATGATTTCCTCTTTATATCTCTTTGCCCGTTTTAGCTATGACAATTTGAGCATCAATCGTAGGCAAAGCTTATTAAGGTAGTAATGCAGTATCTCCTAACATACCGCCAAAACAGCCAAACAGCTATAGTACCCACAAGGCCCCGTAATGTTGAAGGATCATCGGGGAGAACTGAGCCAAAAAGATCTTAAATTGTCATAATAAGTAGTTACCATCTACCTCCAGAGGATGCTAAGCAGCTGGTAGATCTATGTTGTTTCCATTCTTCTATCTAAGGAGGAAGAAAGGAGGAAGAAATAATTTAAAATAAAATCTGGATATTTATAAAATATATTCATATATAATTTATATAGTTAATATATAATTTAAAGGGGTACTCCGGTGGAAAACTTTTTGTTTTTAATCAACTGGTGCCAGAAAGTTTAACAGATTTGTACATTACTTCTATTAAAAAATCTTAATCCTTCCAGTACTTATTAGCTGCTGTATACTACAGAGGGAATTCTTTTCTTTTTGGAACATAGAGCTCTCTGCTGACATCATGACCACAGTGCTCTCTTCTGACATCTCTGTCCATTTTAAGAATTGTCCAGAGTAGGAGAAAATCCCCATAGAAAACATATGCTGCTCTGGACAGTTCCTAAAATGGACAGAGATGTCAGCAGAGAACACTGTGGTCGAGATGTCAGCAGAGAGACCTGTGTTCCAAAAAAGATAAGAATTTCCTTTGTAGTATTCAGCAGCTAATAAGTGCTGGAAGGATTAAGAGTTTTTAATAGAAGTAATTTACAAATCTGTTCAACTTTCTGGCACCAGTTGTTTTAAAAGAAAAAAAGTTTTCCACCGGAGTACCATTTTAATGTATATTAAACTATATGTATATATTAGATATATATGTGTATATATATATATATTAGATATATATATATATATATATATATATATATATATATGTGTGTGTGTGTGTGTATAGATATATAATCGTCTTTAATTTTAGGGCACTTTACTGGGTAAAAATACATAACACAAACGCAGGTATCGTGAACGTGACACGAAGTAAATGACAGCACTCACCGGTGATGCTAAATCAGGTTTAATGCAGGATTAATGATACAGCGGACGCGTTTCGGCATATCTGCCTTCCTCAGCTCGCTGCCTTAGGCAGTGAGCTGAGTAAGGGAGATATGCCGAAACGCGTCCTCTGCAGGGACGGGCACAGGTTGTCTAGAAAGGGGGCTTGAGCCCCTGCCTTTTTGATGTTACTCCTTCCTAATGTGGACATTATATAAATAATTATGGGAAGTGCCCATTCTTTTTCAGTAATAAAGAAACCTGACTTTACATCACCGGTGAGTGCTGGGTATCTATTTCACTACAAGCTGGTTGATTTCCACCAAAACACAGAGTGCCGACCTACCTACTACTACAGAGTAAATGACTGACTGATATAGAGGTAAGGGCCCTGCCCGGGAGGGCTTACAGCCTACAAGGGAAGGGAAACAGTAGGTGAAGGGGATGGCTGGTCATCTATGAGACGTTCGGGACATAGTCCTTCCCAATGCAGTAACAGCAGGGTTATTGTAGGTCATAGGCGTTCTTGAAGAGACGGGTCTTTGGGTGGCTTTTGAAGGTCTTGATGGGGAGTGAGTGCCAGTGTAATGAAGAATTATGTGTCTTGAAGAGTTCTGTGTCCCAAACAGCTGATGAAAATGCTGAGTCAGCACAGGCACTCTGAGTAGCCGAGGAGCACCCACCCACCCCATACTATTGGTTGGTGGTGGGGGGGGGGGGGTGCAGTCTCGCTCTGCTCACTATTTTGCAGCCTTGCTGCCTGGACACAGTTCTCTGCAAACCCTACACTCACATTTACTCAGTTTTTCCCAATTTCGGTGCTCGCTCTGTGCTCACTCTATGGTAGCTGTCAGAGCACAGTTCACTGCAACCCTTCCGTTCTCAAGTACTCAGCTTTTCCCTTTTCCTGTGCTGACTCAGCATTTTCATCAGCTGTTTGGGACAAAGAACTCTTCAAGACACATAATTCGTCATTACACCGGATATGTCAGGGTAGAGAGTTTTAGTGCATGGGGGAAGAACGAAGGGGAAAATTGATCAAAACCTGTCTAGAGGTGAAGTTGCTGAGTTGCCCATAGCAACCAATCAGATCGCTCCTTTCATTATTGAAAAGGCCTCTGAAAAATGAAAGAAGAGCTCTGATTGGTTGCTGTGGGCAACTCAGCAATTTTTCCTCTGGACAGGTTTTGATAAATCTCTTCCTAAGTCTTGGAGACGGTTGTGTTAGATGCGGACGAGGAAAAGATCTTCAGAGGATCGGAGATTACATGAGGGGTAGGATCGGGATATCAGGTCAGAGATGTACAGAGGGGACAGGTTGTGGACGGCCTATTAGGTCATGGTGACCAATTAACTCAGTTTAAATTCAATTTGTTGGGCAAAATGGTAGCCAGAGAAAGGATTGGCAGAGTGGATAAAAAAAAACAAAAAACCTTTACTTACCTCCAATGGATCCCGCAGTTCCTTTGGTGTCCCACTCCATTCCACAATCCTCTTCAGGCCAGAAATTGTGACGCTTGGGCCCAGAATGTCATGCTGACCCTCAGTCAATCACTGGCAGAGACATGACATTGCCACGGGAGTGGTTGGCCAAAAGGGTGGTAAGATGGGGCAGAAGGTGTTTAGATGGGGGGCAGTTATGGGTATCCAAAGTATTGTATGAGAATTGTCTGAATAAACAGTCCATTTTTGAACAATACATTAGACTCGTCTGTTTCATCTGGGGAAGCGCTTGAGTAAGGTTTTGGCTTGTGACAAAATTTCCCCTAGCCAAGCATAGGGGATAAGTGTCTGATCACGGGGGTCCGACCACTGGGACACCCCCTCATCCTGCCCCCATGATCTCCTGCCCAGTAGCCCGGCTCTTCCATGCATGGAGATGTGTCTATCCCCGCACGAATCGGAGGCCGACTTGTCCCCTCTATGTATCTCTATGGGAGTGCCGGAGATTTAGCGTTCATGTATATCCTGCTCTCTCATAGAGATACATGGAGGAGATGTGTTGCTCACACCTTGTGCCGGGGGTCAACAGTCTCCTTACACAAAGTGGAGATTGCTTCATGGTCAAGGAGAACGCTGCACCGTGATCGCGGGGGGGTACGATCGTTCAGACCCCTCGCGATCAAACATTTATCCCTTATCCTGTGGATAGGGATAAGTTGTCTTACACTGCAGTACTTCTTTAAAAACATTTGGAACATATTAAAAACATAATGTGATTTTTCTGCCCCTTTTTACTGTGTATCGTGCCAAATAAAGTCACCTGATATAAACTAAACCATACGCTAGGCACTGAAAGGGGTACTCCGCCTCTAGACATCTTATCCCCTATCCAAAGGATAGGGGATAAGATGTCTGATTGTGGGGGTCCTGCTGCTGGGGACCCCATGATCTCCCTGCTGCATCCGGCGTTAGTTTAGAGTGTTGGGTGCAGTGCCGGAGCGCCAGAAGCTCATGACGCCCCCTCAATGCAAGTTGTGACGGCCGTCACACCCCCTCCCATAGACTTGCATTGGGGGAGCATGGGCGTGATGTCACGAGCCTCTGCCCCGCATCGCCAGTCATCCGGCACAGAGCAAAGTGACCTGCGCGATCAGACATCTTATCCCCTATCCTTTGGATAAAGGATAATATGTCTAGGGGTGGAGTACCCCTTGAAGTGTCCTGTGGGTGTACCCAGAGCTCCCAGGTGTCTGGCTGTGTCAGCCTTGTGTTATGTCATTCAAAGGCCTCTCCAAATCTAGAGGTTAGATGGGGACGGGTGCAAGAGCAAAATAAAAAACGTAACCCTATGCCTACAGCAGGGAGATGGGTATGCGCTTCCTCACTGAATTATGGCGCAAGAACCTTATAAATTCCCTGCTGTGTGAACAGGATCTATTTCCATTCTCTTTAGTAACACGGAGCCAATCTCAGTTCTATTTCCTAGTTACATTCTGTTACATTTCCATTCCTGGCACATTTCACACCTTTAACCTCTTCAATCACAATGTTATTAACTACATTTTAATATTTAATAATAACATAAAAAGTAAATACTGCATAATTTTTCAGGTGGGATTAAATATGTTGCATTATAAATATTACATTACATAATATGGAAACAGAAAACAGGTTCTTAAACACTTAAAATGTAGATTAATACACCGGAGTAATTGCTCTCGCATGTATTTAATGGAGAATTCTGGGAGAGCAAAACATATTCCCTATCCTAATTACCAGGGGGGGACTGACCGATAGGACCCCCGCAATCTCCTGTATGGGGAGCGGTAGAAGACACACCCTCAATGCATTTCTATGGGGGAGCCAGAGTGCTGCACTTGGCAATCTCCGTCTCTCCCATAGAGCTGCATTGAGGGGGCTTGTCGGCCATCGTTTCATGCGGTGGTCGAAAAGCCGCATTCAGGAGGAGAGCCGGGGCCCCATACAGGAGATCTTGGGGGGTCCCATTGGTTGGACCCCCCACAATCTGACACTTATCCCCTATAATTAGGATATGGGATAAGTTTTGCCATCCAAGAGTTCTAATTTAACAACCGCATGACAGCTGCCATATCTGGGCCTTCTGCAGTTCAAAGACGCTCAACCAGGGTAATACGGGGAATGGGAGGACTACTGTACCCAGGGGAGACCTAATAACTATGGGGAGACCTAATAACTATGTATAAATATATCAGGGGACAGTACAGAGATCTCTCCATGACCTATTTATACCCAGGACTGTATCTATAACAAGGGGGCATCCTCTACGTCTAGAGGAAAGAAGGTTTCTACACCAGCACAGACGGGGTTCTTTACTGTAAGAGCAGTGAGACAGTGGCATTCTCTGCCTGAGGAGGTGGTCATGGGGAACTCTGTAATAGAATTTAAAAGGGGTCTGGATGCATTTTTGGAAAATAATAACATTACAGGTTATGGATTTTAGATTTATAGGGACAGAACGTTGTTCCAGGGATTTATTCTGATGCCATATTTGGAGTCGGGAAGGAATTTTTACCTCTAGTATGAGGTTTTTTTTGTCTTCCTCTGGATCAACTCAGTAGGGACTCATTAGGGATATAAGATGAACTTGATGGACTCTGGTCTTTTTTAACCTTATGAACTATGTTACTATAAAAGTGACCAAAAATGTGCTATTTTAGACTTTGGAATTTTTTTTTACGTTTACGCCATTGACCGTGCGGTTTAATTAACAATATATATTTATAGTTCGGACATTTACGCACGTGACGATACCACATATGTTTATATTTATTTTTATTTGCATATTTTTTTTTATAAATGGGAAAAGAGGGGTGATTTGGACTTTTATTAGGGAAGGGGTTAAATCACTGTTATAAACTTATTTTTTATTTTTTTTTTACTTTTTTTATGCTATGTTATAGCCCCCATAGGGGGCTGTAACATGCAGTACATTGATCTCAGCCTCTGATCAGTGCTATGTCATAGCATAACACTGATCAGTGTTCTTGGGGCTCTGCTGCTCCTGCCTGCTGGAAAGGCATGGAGCAGCAGATTGGATGACAGAGAGGCAGGTAGGGAACCTCCCGTCATTCTCTCAGCTGATCGGGACATGGTGATCAGGACCCCAATCGCCGGTGCCCGGCATTAGCCTTGGGTCCTGGCTGCCGGTGAGAACGGTTTAAACCCGATAAATGGTACCAAAGCTTACAGGCACCCCCTGTGTCCTTAAGGACCCGGGATGCAGGGCATATCGATACGCCCTGTGTCCTGAACAGTTTAATAATTCAAGAGGAACACAATATCAAAAATAAAGTTTAAAGGGGTACTCCAGTGCTCCAGCGTTCTGAACATTTTGTTCAGAAGGCTCGGAGCTGGAGGCCGTGATCGTGTCGTCACGGGCACGCCCCTTCTGCCCTCACGCCATGCCCCCTCCATTCATGTCTATGGGAGGGGGCGAGTCGAACGTCAAGCCCCCCTCCCATAGACATGAATGGAAGGGGCATGGTGTGATGTCATGAAAGGCGTTTCCGTGATTTCACGACCACTGCTGCAGAAACCCGGCATTTATTTAGAACGTCGGGTACTGCGGGAGATCGCGGGGGGCCCCAGCAACGGGATCCCCCCGATCAGACATCTTATTCCCTATCCTTTGTATAGGGGATAAGATGTCTGGCAGCGGAGTACCCCCTTTAAACCAGTGCCCATTTATGTGATCTTTGTCCTCTATAAAGTTAACTTTTATCTACATTTTCTGCAGGGAAATAAATATTAATTCATTTCTCTAGATTGTAAATGTGATAGGACTCATTTTAAGACAGTGTGACTCTCACAGCTTGTGCGCATTTCTAATTTTCTATCTGTTCCTCACCTTAGGAGAATGAGACACTTTCTCTCTTCCTGACATTTACACTAGGAAAATCCCAGACAGCGGCGAGAACCCCAGACTGCTGTGCCCGGACGTCACGTGCCATATCATTCCATTCCTTTAGCTCCGGTATTTATTAACCTCTGTGGAGAATCCAAGAACACATCCTGTACTTATCCGCAGAGCCCCCCCTTAGCTTTGACAAATGCTGCTTGTTCCTTGGGTAGTCATTACAGGCAAACACCCCTGTATCCCCTGTATCACACATGTCAGACGAATAACTTTTATGTTTCGTACAAAATGTTTTTTCCTTTTCATGTTGCTTGACTATTTAATCATAAAGGGAAAAAGATAAAAAGTAGAACAATCAATACTTGAAATATCTGTAAAGCATTGAAATGAAAAGGAATCTTAAATAAGGGTCATGATTTATTTTTCAAGATCCCAAGAGATTTCTTTCTGTAGTTAAAATAAAAAATAAAAAAATTGGATCAATCACTTGAACTAAAATAGGACATTTTAGGCATGTGATGAAGGATATAAGATATACAATAACTGTAACATATATACCTGCGCTTCACTCCAGCACCGGCCCCACTCCTTGCCGGGATGACGGTCCTACACGGCACAGAGCTGCTTGACGCATGTCAAGCAGCCCTGTGCCATGCAGGTCCGTCATCCCGGCAACAACTGATGCCACGGCCAAAGAGAGGAGAGAGTGGTACCGGCATTGAAGACGTTGGGGCCAGGTCAATCACGGCGGGCTATTTATATGTCATTCATTCCTGCCTGTGATAGAGGTTATTTGCTTTCACTAGCTCCTCTTTGCAGATTTCTGTATTTAACCTATGACTTTTGACCTTGGCTTGTGACCTGACCTACCTTTTGTTTACTGACTTTGTACTTAGTTCGCTGTCCTTGTTGTAACCTTGCGTTTATTTTCTGATTGGGTCTTGTCATGTGATTAAGTACTGTTTTTACTTTACTCGACCCATTTCTGTCCCACTATTCTCTTTCCTTACGCCCCTGCACTTGAGCAGGGAATGTCGCCCAGTTTGGAACCACCATCTAAGGTAGATTGTCCAAGCAGCTAGGGATAGCGTTCTAGTGGGATCAGCCACAGTCTGCACATTTTTCCTGCTCCTGAACATGACAATAACATTACTAAAAGTAACAACCCTATTGTGTTTATCAGAGCTTTTGACCTTGGCTTGTGACCTGACCTTCCTCTTGTTTACTGACTTTGTACTTTGTTGCTGTCCTGGTTTTGATCTCGCGCTTGTTTTCTGATTGTGCTCTAGACTTGTTATTCAGTACTGTTTTTACTTTACTCAATCCATTTCTGTCCCACCATTCTTTGTCCTTACACCCCTGTACTTATTGCCGAGTAGGGAATGTCGCCCAGTTTAGGACCGCCATCTTGTCCACACAGCCAGAGGTAATGTTCTAGTGGGATTAGCCACAGTCTGAAAAATTTTCCTGCTCCTTGACATGACAATAACATTACTTAAAGGAACAATTCTATTGGGTTGTATTAGAGGTAGTTCCTATTTAGCCTGGGTTCACAAATATTTCTGGCAACCAGACCCAGTACACTGGTCACAACTGATGCCACAACTGATAGCAAAAGTATCCTCTCTTCTTTTTCTGACAAAGTGGATTCTTCGTTGTCATGGTTACAAGCCAAGGTATCGTTCGATCATATTTCTAAATTGCCCATGTATAGGTTTGTACATAGTGATTGAATCATTCCTAGACTCCATCTGTTTTCTGACCTCAATAAACTAACATTTGACCATTATTGATACTACAATTCCTTTAGTTTATGCTTCTTTTGGTTACCTTGCCTGACCAACTTTGAAATAGCTCCAGTGTTTCTCATACCTGTATTCAGTATTTTGTATGATTTGTTAAGCAAAATTTAAAAAGTCCAATGGCCTGCACCCCTTCCTTTTACACCTATTAAGTGTGTTTGCCCAAACCACAAGGTTAAAATGGCATATCACTAGTGCAACTGTAGATGTCCAAAATGTAACCATTAAATGCTGCAAATAATAGTGACTGCAGCATTTAAAAGGCTAAATGACAGGTTTCACTCCTTTTGGGTGCCCGATTGGCACACCTGCAACATGACCAGAGGGTACCAGTTCATTACTATGGCACCTGGAAGCCTTTACTAAGCCTTCGGACCTGCCTTAGTAGATCTGCTGATACAACCTAGCGCATGCCTCTTATTAAATCCTGTAGCTCTGTTGCTGCCATTGTGCCCAGTGCAGAAATATACACCACCTCTGAACTGGTGTGGTTTCTGCAACATTTGGTGTCACAAGCTGGCCCCTATGTCCTTGTGAGGAGGGCCCGTCCCCTGATGCCCCCTAGGTGCAAAACCAAGTCCCCTTCCAGCCACCTCTCTGCCTCCTTCGCTCACCGTTAGCATGAACAGCGTATATCCTCAAAAGTTGCGTGTTTTTGCATAAAATTTGTGCTATTTCAGGATATATGCCACTGGCGCTGCTAAATAAATGTCTCTGATATCCGGAAATTTTCATTTTCTGGCAAAGTGTTCCTTCTTTTTTAATCCATAAAGTATTTTTAAACAAATAAAAGTTAAAATGAACTTAAAAGTTACAATTTGCTTAATTTTGTTATTGAACAACTTGTTATAAAAAAAATAAAAAAAAGGGATAAAAAAAAAATCACTTCTTCAGTCCTCCCAGGAGTCTACCAAGAGTTTGAAAGCATTAGATCAAATTAACTAGCAGATGCAAGCAAATAAATGAAGAAACTTTACAGGATTCATTAAATTCCCAAGGCTTTTTAATCAGTCAAAATCCAATTCAGAAAATACAATATGGAAATCAAAGAGTAATATGGAAAATGATTAGGTGAAAGAAGAGATATGCCGGTGCCTTTGTGTGGTGTGATAAATGGTGTGCAGATTGTTCTCACAGGTCCCAATTGCCTTCAAGTAACTAAATGTCATTGAGGCAGACTATACAATCAACTTTCACTATATTCACGGACGGCACATGAATAGGAATAGATTCATAATTTTCTCTGTTTCTGAAAAAAATGATGTATTATATCAGCTATATTATTTTGGTTAAATATTCAATATGTTACCTACGAAAGTTAGGTAAAAAAAGATTTAGAAATTAAAGTATTTTGATTATGTTTAAACTATTATTTACCCATGTGTAATCTGGACTGGATGAAATTGGGTTAAGAGACTGGATACTATGGGTTCAAACGATTGAATAATATTGGTTCAATAGATTGCATAAATTGGATCAAGAGATCGAATACTGTGGGTGTAAGTGACTAGATAATATTTGTTCAAGATATTGTGAAATATTAGTTCAATAGATTGAAAAAAATTGGGGTAAGACATTGCAGAATAAGGGTCTATTCACACAGCATAATTTCCGCTCGCAGAATTCCGGCACAAATTAAACCCTTAGGGTTCAAGAGATTGGATTAAATGTGTTGAAAAGATTGTATCATATGGGTTCAAGAGATTGGAGAACATTGGTTAAATAGATTGGATAATATTGGTTTACGAGATTGGATACTATTGGTTTACGAGATTGGATAAATTTTGGTTAGGAGATTAAATAATGTTGGTTCAAAAGATTGGATAATATTGGTTCATGAGAAAAGATCATATTGGTTCAATAGAATGGAGAAGTTGGGTACAAGTGGTTGGATAATGTGGACTCAAGGTATTTGAAACAATTAGCTTGAGACTGGTTAGTTATTCATTCTAGATCACATGGATCATACTTATTAAACAGTTGTCGATCTTTAAGATATGGGCCCAAAATGCTTATGAGGGTACATTGTCACTATAGTGGTTTCCGCTGCGGATTTTAGATGCTGCAAGTGTTCGAAGGCCGATTTTCCGCAGAGGAATGTGCGCAGAAAACACTCCCTAGCAGTTGAGGTCAATGTAATCTGCTACGGAAGATTACCTGCCGAACACCTGCAGTGGCTCAAACCCGTAGCTGGAAACACACTTGTAACCCTCCTGTGTGAATGTACCCTTATAGTTATTTTGGGCCCATAAAGACATGGCCATAGCTACAAAGGTAGCAGGCATAGCGGTAACCTGCTAAGGTACATTATGGGCAAATTTTGAAACTATGTAAATTATATCCATGCATTACAAAGACTAAAATATACATAGACTTTTCAAAACTTGTGCTGAGGGTGGTTATAGTGGAGTTTGGCCCCCATTCCAAATTTTTCTATGAACTCCTATGGTTACATATAGCCCCTGCATCACATTGTAACAGAGGATCACTGATGGGATTTCTTAAACACTCACATTGATCCGCTATTTGAATGGTCCATGTATTGGGAATTCCAACATTCATAGTCCCTGTATGGCACATGAAGCCCTGACGGAACTGTATTTTTACCATTAGGAAGCAATGCTTATGTAGAGAAGTACCTCTGCCATACTTTATCCCCGGGAGCGTGCTACAGTATTTTTTTTTTTGCCATATGAAATAAAAAATAAAGACCCCCATCATACCGGTGTATAAAATCAGGGGCCCTTTCAGCTACAATATTTAATCTTATTTTTTTTGGCTCTAAGAGTAATAAGATTTTGATTGTTCTTTGAAGTTACCACCTTCTATATTATTTATATTTGTTTTTTTTCTTCCTAACTTTTCTTTTTCTATCATTTTGTTTTACTATACCTTCAAGCCTATGGGACTTTTCGCTTCTTCAGTTATAAAGCTACAAGATAAAAAAAAAAAACATTTTTTGTTCTTGTTATCGACATTGTTCTTCCATTTCTGTTACGTTACGCTCAACTGCAATTGCTACTATCCTATTTTCATGTCCATGCTCTTAAGATAGTTTTTTTACCGATGTACATTTCTTAATTTTATTAATTATTAAAAATGAGCGAGCCGCTCCTGTAGGACCCGGTCTCGCTTAGAACTTTGCCTTAAATGACGTTTTAGTTCCATTTCAGCATAGGATGAGGAAGTAAGAACAGTGAAATTACGTCAGGGTAGCCCAGCATACTCTTCAGCTAACAGCAAGGCCACATGACCACAGATTAGCCAATAATTGCTTGCATACAACACATATCCTAGGCCAATCAGGAGACAGATTAGGGGGGGGGTCTAAAAGGAGTGATAAAATCCTATGCATGGCATTGTGGTCGCCATTTTGTGGAGAGATATCTTTTCTGAGCTACTGATCCCAAAAAGTTTTCACACTACAATATAAAGCAGGTTTCTTCGTGGGGTTTTAATTCCCTACAACATTTTTTTCCAGAGTACTTACTAAGGTTTCCCTAAATTTTTCACATTTCCCTACATTTAGTTTTTTTTACACATGCTCTGATCTGTAGGGTTTTCCTCAGCTTAAATTCACCACATTTTCTCTGGAAACCTTAGTAAATATGTTGGGTTTTTGTGAAAATGTCGGGAACACGCCCCTTTTCAGTAACCACGCCACCTTTTCCCGATGGCCATGCCCTTTTTTTAAGGGTTTTCTTAGTAAAATTGAGAGTTAGTCAAAACATATCGGGTTTGCAATAGTAAATGGGGGCCATTGTGCAGTTTTCTAAATGGGTTTTTAGGGTTATTGCATTGCCGAATTGCGTAGCACTTCACCGAAAAAGTTCTGCGAGCCTGGCTAACCAAACTTTTATGAAGCTCAATCAACTTTATAAATGATATGAAATCATAATAATGTATAAATATATATCAATATATATATATATATATATATATATATATATATATATATATAATTTATTATTTTATTATTATACAGTGACCCCCCCGACCTACGATGGCCCCGACATACGATAATTTCAACATGCGATGGCCTCTCAGAGGCAGCATCAACATACGATGCTTTTTTATGTCGGGGCCATCGCATAAACGGCTATCGGGCAGCGCAGACTGCTTCAGCTGCCGCCGGATAGCCGTTTACGGTGCCCCGTGTGGTCCGGTGACGATCACTTACCTGTCCTCGGGGTTCCGGCGCGTCCTCTCCGTGATCCCCTGCATCGTCGGCGCTCTCCATCGTCGTCATCACGTCGCTGCGCACACCGTCCCGTCATCCAATAGGAGCGGCGTGCGTAGCGACGTGATGGCGGCGACGGAGAGCGCGGTTGCCGTGGAAGCAGAGGCCTTGCCGGAGCATCGGGGACACGGCAACAGCGATGGACGTTGTCATCCCGGGCAGCAGTGATGAGCGGTGACGGTCCGGAGCGGCAGAGACAGGTGAGTACAACTTTCTCTAACAGTGGTCTACAACCTGCGGACCTCCAGATGTTGCAAAACTACAACACCCAGCATGCAATGTTTATAAAAATGTTTTTCAAACATTTTTATAATTGTGCAGTGTTCAATATTGGATTTTAGGGTTATTGCATTGCTGAATTGTGTAGAACTTCACCGCAAACCAAACTTTTTCGAAAAGTTCTGCAAACCTGGCTAACCAAATTTGCTTAACTTTATTAATTATATTTAATTATAATTATACATTCATGTGTGTGTGTAAATATATATATATATATATATATATATATATATATATATATATAAAATATTTTTTAACATTTATATAATGGATTAAAAAATATTAAAATTAAATAAAAAATATATATTTTATATATATATATATATATATATATAAATGTGTGTATATATATATATATATATATATATATATATATATATATATATATATGACTTGTTTTATTTTTTTAAACATTTTTAGAAATAATTAAATAAAAAAAATATAAATAATTTTTTTTATAATATAATATATTATAATTTTATAATACCCAGATGCATAAGACCATGAAAATCATGGATTTAGATTATTTTATTAGAAATTAAAAAGTTTCAAAAACTGTCCTGTCGATCGTCCAGCATGTTCGATATGACAGATTCCCTTTAAATACAGAAAACAGAAAAAATATATCATTACATTGAACATATGGTTAGGATATCCTTATATTTAAAGGGGTTCTCCACCATAAGATGATTTTAGTACGTACCTGGCAGACAGTAATGGACATGCTTAGGAAGGATCTGCGCTTGTCTTGGGGCTAAATGGCTATGTTGTGAGATTACCATAAAGCTGGGGCTAGCTTTTTGTGAACTGGTATTTCCTGTTTGATTTTTTTTTTTTTTTACTACAAATCCCATAATTCCATTTTCCTCCCTCCCACACATCAGTCACCCCACCCATTGAAACCTAAATGAGCTGCATCCATTCAAAAGACCTGTGTTTTTCAATCAGGGTGCCTCCAGCTGTTGCATTAGTTGCAGATTGATCTCTCTCCCACCAAGCGATCGCTCCACCCATTGAAGCAGATAGGATCCCTGTCATCAGCTGGCTTGTGATGTAATGTCTCGGCCGCATTCCAACCTGGGAAAAATCTGAGACAACAGTCATTTTTTACGCTGTGAAATAACATTTTTGGGGTGAAAATCACATAAGAATTGTGAGAAAACCGTCACACACAGGTACAGACACTATATTATTGACTACACTAACTTTTAACCTGGAATACCCCTTTAACTAAGGTAAGAAGTGTAACACTATTCTTGTCACTTCTCCTACTTTCCTATCTACAGAAATCCGAATACCACCCCCCCCCCCCAAGCCTTATGTGACAGCAATAAACGTTTGATCCTTCCTCAACAAATGAGCAGGCGATGGCAGAAGAACAGATTCCGTAAGTAATGTCCCTGATCTATAACAGATAAAAGGTGAGGAAGAAAGAGATATATGTTGATGAGAAAGAATCCCTGATGAAAGGTGCCGAAAAGAGAATGAGAGGCCATGGGGCACATTATAAAGCATAAAAAACATGTTACGGAAGGCCGATAAAGTATGAATCTGTTGACACTGCGGTGATATATACCCAAATGATAATTGCACAATGCAAAGGTCAATATCAATGGACATTCATTTTTTGGGGAGATTAATTCTAAATATGAAAGGAAGTCTCAGAGCTACATCAATTCTCTGAATCACTGCGGTGAGGAAGACAATTTTCAGAATTTTTAACAATTTTTTTACAACAGATAAGTATAAGCTTAAAGGGGTACTCCACTGCTCCAGAGTTCAGAACATTTAGTTCCCAAATGCTGGGTGCGGGCTGCGGGGGTCGTGATGTCACGGCCATGCCACCTCAATGCAAGTCTATGGGAGGGGGCGTAACGCCCCCTCCCATAGACTTGCATTGAGGGGGTGTGGCCATGATATCACGAGGGGCCTGGTCATGACGTCAAGATCCCCGCAGCCCGCACCCAGCATTCGAAATTAAATGTTACGAATGCTGGGGCAGTGGAGTACCCCTTCAAATGGAAACTGATGGAATCAAAAACTTTTCATGTTTTGTACATCTTGGCAAAACATTAAAGGGGTATTCCAGGAAAAAACTTTTATATATACATATATATATATATATATATATATATATATATATATAATATCAACTGGCTCCAGAAAGTTAAACAGATTTGTAAATTACTTCTATTTAAAAATCTTAATCCTTCCAGTACTTATGAGCTGCTGTAGTTGAGTTGTTCTTTTCTGTCTAAGTGCTCTCTGATGACACCTGTCTCAGGAACCGCCCAGTTTAGAAGCAAATCCCCATAGAAAGCCTCTTCTACTCTGTGCAGTTCCCCAGACAAGCAGAGATGTCAGCAGAGAGCACTGATGCCCGACAAAAAAACAACTCAACTTCAGCAGCTGATAATTATTGAAAGGATTAAGATTTTTTTTTTAATAGAAGTAATTTACAAATCTGTTTAACTTTCTGGAGCCAGTTGATATAAAAAAAAAAAGTTTTTTCCTGGAATACCTCTTTAACCTTTCTAATATACTTTATATTAAAATGTTATCTCCTTTTTATAGAAATCATGGCTTATAAAAGAGACCACTAGGGGTCCCCATACCATCCAGAATGTAATCCTGTCCGGCTGCAGCATCATCTTTGTCCCAGATGGGAGTGAGGGCGCGACTAGCACTCCTCTGTGCTCACTCCTGTCCTATCAGACTGCAGCATGAAAACAGAGAGGAGGGGTTACAGAGCAGCCTGCAGTGATTGGATGAAGAGTCACATCACAGCAGACTCAGGGAGGAAGTGAATGCATGGTGAGTGAGGGTGGGCTCAGCGATGTCCCACATTGCCTGGTGATAGGCTGAGCAGCAGTGTCATGTAATGAACCCGGTCTTCTTTCTGGTGCCCAACACGGCTGAGGCAGGACCGGCTGAGATGTTATGGATGAGCTTGATGACTATTTTCCCAAAATGACTACAAGATGGTCAAACCCACCAAATGCAGGTCATTGTAGCAGGTGCTCTACCACATTGCCAACAAAGATGGAGGTTCCAAGAAAAAAATCATGCCCTGTGTCCTAGGGTAGGCCTATGTTTTGTTCCTAACTCTGTATAAAAGACAGAAATGGAAGACAGATTGTGCAACTCAGCTCACTCACCATACAGACCAGTTGCTCACGATTCAACAGCGCTGGAGCTCGAACAAAGCGGGCTGCCTTCCCGTACGGATAGTGGAGCAAACAATGGTAAGTCCAGCTGCTCAGCAAAAGTACTGTAAAAAATTCAAGCTTTAATAACTTCACTTAAAACATCGGGAATCCAACGATAAAAACATACACTCCGACGCGTTTCGGGCTCATTTCAAGCCCTTAGTCATGGTACCTTGACTAAGGGCTTGAATTGAGCCCAAAACGCGTCGGAGTGTATGTTTTTTATCGTTGGATTCCCCATGTTTTAAGTGAAGTCATTAAAGCTTGAAAATTTAACAGTACTTTTGCTGAGAAGCTGGAATTACCATCGTTTGCTCCACAAAAGAGAGAAGCTCAGCAGAGCGAGAGGAGACTATGAGACCATGAAGAACAGAGACCAAGTGTGGTACAAGGGCTTTGTGCATAGGGACTCGAAAAGGGATAGAGAGCAAATACTGTAAATGAAAATCTTACATTCATTAAAATGTTGGAGTTGTAGATATTCCAAATTCCCGACCAAGCAGAATGCAAGGCCCTTTAGATCCAGATGCATTCTAGACTATCTGAGGATTTTTGTACTAAAAAAACAAAAAATTACAAAAATTTACTTTCTCTACTCTTTCTGTATCATTTATACTTTCTTTAAGGGTACTCCACCGCTTAACATCTTTATTCCCTATCCAAAGGATAGGGAATAAGATATCTGATTGCAGGGGTCCAGACACTGGGACCCCCTCTCCCCCCCCCCCCCCACTACCCCCTGCGCGATCTCCAGAGCGGCACCCTAGTCATCCGGTGCACGAAGCAAACTCCACTCTGTGCCGGATAACGACAACCACAGTAATCATGCCTCCTCCATTCAAGTCTGTGAGGGGAGCCATAACGGCCATGTGCTAGGTGTTGAACCCCCGCAATCGGACAACTTATCTCCCTATCCTTTGGATAGGGTTTAAAAAATTGTCTAGGGGTGGAGTACCTTATTAAAAGAGATCTGTCATTACAAAAAACTTTAGATATAACATATAGAAATATAAAAAGTTTTGATTGGCCGGGGTCTCAGTGTTCATTGCCCCAAACCCACCGCCACCTTTACTTTTACCCTTTAGGTGCTGTGCTCGGCAGGACGTCACTGATGTCCATCATTAGCGGTGAATCCCGGCTGCTGATAACAGCCAACACTCACCATGTATGCAGTAAGTACAGCTCCCATACTCACTTTATAGAGAGTAAACACTGCAGGATGTAAACGTACATCCCGGAGTGTTAAGTACCTGGCAACCAGGGCCTACATTTACATCCATTGTCCTCTACGGGTTAGACAGTGTTGTTACGGCTGTCAACCTTCACTTCTATCCATAGCTCTCCATGCCACAAAGCATATAAAATCATGAAAGTAATAATGACAGATGTAAAAAGAGTGGAATATTTTCTTCTTTCTGTGCACAATGTGCATATAATGAGATAATACATAGAGCAAAAATCCTGTTAACAAAAGAGGACAAATAGATGTAAGAAAATATCATTCAATGGATGTCACACACCAAATGACCTTGAATTGAGAGTAACAAGGTCATTGATAATAGGAGAGGGTTGCCAGGCGCTCGGTATGGTTCAGGGGGGTCAGGCTTACGGCTTAGTCAGTTTGATTGACACAAAAGTTCTAAGAGAAGAAGATGTGGATTTTAGCCTTCAAGACACCATTAAGATGTTGTATTTGTTCTATCTGAGCTCTGTTCTATTGCCTATTGATTATTACGGATCTACAGGTACAGAGGAAACACAAACGATCACTCATAGGTCTCTGTCGTCTGCCAAACATCTAAACTTATTGGAAGATAAAGGTTGTCCTGGTCCTTTCAATACAATAGGATAATGAGTATAAAAATATTATCTAATACATTAATAATAAATAATAATTTTTGAATAAAAAGGCAGGAAAGGTCCTTCAGACATAGTGTACAGACAGGACAGGTCCTCCAGACATAGTGTACAGACAGGACAGGTCCTCCAGACATAGTGTACAGACAGGACAGGTCCTCCAGACATAGTGTACAGACAGGACAGGTCCTCCAGACATAGTGTACAGACAGGACAGGTCCTCCAGACATAGTGTACAGACAGGACAGGTCCTCCAGACATAGTGTACAGACAGGACAGGTCCTCCAGACATAGTGTACAGACAGGACAGGTCCTCCAGATATAGTGTACAGACAGGACAGGTCCTCCAGACATGGTGTACAGACAGGACAGGTCCTCCAGACATAGTGTACAGACAGGACAGGTCCTCCAGACATAGTGTACAGACAGGACAGGTCCTCCAGACATAGTGTACAGACAGGACAGGTCCTCCAGACATAGTGTACAGACAGGACAGGTCCTCCAGACATAGTGTACAGACAGGACAGGTCCTCCAGACATAGTGTACAGACAGGACAGGTCCTCCAGACATAGTGTACAGACAGGACAGGTCCTCCAGACATAGTGTACAGACAGGACAGGTCCTCCAGACATAGTGTACAGACAGGACAGGTCCTCCAGATATAGTGTACAGACAGGACAGGTCCTCCAGACATAGTGTACAGACAGGACAGGTCCTCCAGACATAGTGTACAGACAGGACAGGTCCTCCAGACATAGTGTACAGACAGGACAGGTCCTCCAGACATAGTGTACAGACAGGACAGGTCCTCCAGACATAGTGTACAGACAGGACAGGTCCTCCAGACATAGTGTACAGACAGGACAGGTCCTCCAGACATAGTGTACAGACAGGACAGGTCCTCCAGACATAGTGTACAGACAGGACAGGTCCTCCAGACATAGTGTACAGACAGGACAGGTCCTCCAGACATAGTGTACAGACAGGACAGGTCCTCCAGACATAGTGTACAGACAGGACAGGATCACCAGACATAGTGTACAGACAGGACAGGTCCTCCAGACATAGTGTACAGACAGGACAGGTCCTCCAGACATAGTGTACAGACAGGACAGGTCCTCCAGACATAGTGTACAGACAGGACAGGATAACAAGACATAGTGTACAGACAGGACAGGTCCTCCAGACATAGTGTACAGACAGGACAGGTCCTCCAGACATAGTGTACAGACAGGACAGGTCCTCCAGACATAGTGTACAGACAGGACAGGTCCTCCAGACATAGTGTACAGACAGGACAGGATCACCAGACATAGTGTACAGACAGGGCAGGATCACCAGACATAGTGTACAGACAGGACAGGTCCTCCAGACATAGTGTACAGACAGGACAGGTCCTCCAGACATAGTGTACAGACAGGACAGGTCCTCCAGACATAGTGTACAAACAGGACAGGTCCTTCAGACATAGTGTACAGACAGGACAGGTCCTCCAGACATAGTGTACAGACAGGACAGGTCCTCCAGACATAGTGTACAGACAGGACAGGTCCTCCAGACATAGTGTACAGACAGGACAGGTCCTCCAGACATAGTGTACAGACAGGACAGGTCCTTCAGACATAGTGTACAGCCAGGACAGGTCCTTCAGACATAGTGTACAGACAGGACAGGTCCTCCAGACATAGTGTACAGACAGGACAGGTCCTCCAGACATAGAGTACAGACAGGACAGGTCCTTCAGACATAGTGTACAGACTGGACAGGTCCTCCAGACATAGTGTACAGACAGGACAGGTCCTCCAGACATAGTGTACAGACAGGACAGGTCCTGCAGACATAGTGTACAGACAGGACAGGTCCACCAGACATAGTGTACAAACAGGACAGGTCCTCCAGACATAGTGTACAGACAGGACAGGTCCTCCAGACATAGTGTACAGACAGGACAGGTCCTCCAGACATAGTGTACAGACAGGACAGGTCCTCCAGACATAGTGTACAGACAGCACAGGTCCTCCAGACATAGTGTACAAACAGGACAGGTCCTCCAGACATAGTGTACAAACAGGACAGGTCCTTCAGACATAGTGTACAGACAGGACAGGTCCTCCAGACATAGTGTACAGACAGGACAAGTCCTCCAGACATAGTTTACAGACAGGACAGGTCCTCCAGACATAGTGTACAGACAGGACAGGATAACAAGACATAGTGTACAGACAGGACAGGTCCTCCAGACATATTGTACAGACAGGACGGGTCCTCCAGACATAGTGTACAGACAGGACAGGTCCTCCAGACATAGTGTACAGACAGGACAGGTCCTCCAGACATAGTGTACAGACAGGACAGGTCCTCCAGACATAGTGTACAGACAGGACAGGTCCTCCAGACATAGTGTACAGACAGGACAGGTCCTTCAGGCATAGTGTACAGACAGGACAGGTCCTCCAGACATAGTGTACAGACAGGACAGGTCCTCCAGACATAGTGTACAGACAGGACAGGTCCTCCAGACATAGTGTACAGACAGGACAGGATAACAAGACATAGTGTACAGACAGGACAGGTCCTCCAGACATATTGTACAGACAGGACAGGTCCTCCAGACAAAGTGTACAGACAGGACAGGTCCTCCAGACATAGTGTACAAACAGGACAGGTCCTTCAGACATAGTGTACAGACAGGACAGGTCCTCCAGACATAGTGTACAAACAGGACAGGTCCTTCAGACATAGTGTACAGACAGGACAGGTCCTCCAGACATAGTGTACAGACAGGACAGGTCCTCCAGACATAGTGTACAGACAGGACAGGTCCTCCAGACATAGTGTACAGACAGGACAGGTCCTCCAGACATAGTGTACAGACAGGACAGGTCCTCCAGACATAGTGTACAGACAGGACAGGTCCTCCAGACATGGTTGGCAGACAGGACAGGTCCTCCAGACATAGTGTACAAACAGGACAGGTCCTCCAGACATAGTGTACAGACAGGACAGGTCCTCCAGACATGGTTGGCAGACAGGACAGGTCCTCCAGACATAGTGTACAGACAGGACAGGTCCTCCAGACATAGTGTACAGACAGGACAGGTCCTCCAGACATGGTTGGCAGACAGGACAGGTCCTCCAGGAGTAGTGCACAGATTGGACAAGCCCTACAGCTATTTCAAAACTGCAAGACTATTGGAGATTAATCCAGCATGGGACCAAAAAAAATCACTCATGTTAACCCCTTAGGATATACAAGAAACATGTGCAGAAAGAAAAATTCATTTCTTAAATGAATACAAAATTGTAACTTTCTTTCTTTCTAATTCTGTGTAGGTAACATAAAGTGTACACAATATACACAATAGCAATTCTTTTCATCTTTTTCTTCTCTTTGGCGCGCGCCTGCCCTGTGACTCTTCTGTGAGATAAGTTCTTGGCAGTACGGAGAATCATCTGGAGTCTATCATGCTGCATTAGGAGGTGGTGTCATTTTCCCAGATAATGTCACCACAGTTCAGATGTATTTCTGTGCAATTTCCTTCCCGATCATGTCCCCAAACATGGAGTAGAAGCAAAAGTTAGCAAGTATATAGCCATAGAAACCTAGTACCTTTAAAAGGGGCTATCTGGCGAAATGTTTTTATTTCTCCTATATGCCCGGACTGCCGCAAGGGGTACTGTGGTGGAAAACTTTTTTTTTTAATCAACTGGTGCCAGAAAGTTAAATAGATTTGTAAATTACTCCTATTAAAAAATCTTAATTCTTCAGTACTTATTAGCTGCTGAATACTACAGAGAAAATTATTTTCTTTTTGGAACACAGAGCTCTCTGCTGATATCACGAGCACAGTGCTCTCTGATGACATCTCTGTCCATTTTAGGAACTGTCCAGAGCAGCATATGTTTTCTATGGGGATTTTTTCCTACTCTGGACAGTTCTAAAAATGGACAGAGATGTCAGCAGAGAGCCCTGTGCTTGTGATGTCAGCAGAGAGCTCTGTGTTCCAAAAAGAAAATAATCTTATCTGTAGTATTCAGCAGCTAATAAGTACTGGAAGGATTAAAAAAAATTAATAGAAGTAATTTACAAATTTGTTTAACTTTCTGACACCAGTTGATTTTAAAAAAAAATCAGTACCCCTTTAAAACCATAAACTTTGACTGATCTCCCCCTGCTCCCAGGGTGCCGCTGATATCGCTGTCCCATCCTTCAGTGAGGTCACCCAGCTTTTAGGGCCCGACACGTGACACTGCCACTAATTTGATCGTCGACCGTAGCTTTGTCCCACCTCGGCCAGTCATTGGCTGAGGGGCAGTGTAATGTATTGATCCAGGACATGGACACCATTAAGAATTCTGGGACTGGGATCAATACATCGTAGTCACTCTGGCCGAAGAGGGACCGGAGTAGTGACCAGTAGCGTGCTTCAAAGGATGAGAGGTTCCAACCCATGGGAGATAATACATGAACATTGCATTAAAGGGGCACTCTGCCCCTAGACATCTTATCCCCTATCGATAGGGTAGGGGATAAGACGTCTTATCACGGGGGACCCCGCGATCTCCCTGCTGCACCTGGCATTCGTTTAGAGCGTCGGGTGCAGCACCAAAGGCTTGTGATGTCACTGCCATGCCCCCTCATTGCAAGTCTATGGGAGGGGGCGTGGCGGCAGTCACGCCCCCTCCCATAGACTTACATTGAGGGGGCGTTGCCGTGATGTCACGAGTGGGGCATGGCCGTGACATCACAAGCCTCCGCCTCGCATCACCATTGATCCGGCACGGAGCGAAGTTCGCTCCGTGCACCGGATGTCTGGGGGGCCGCAGCTGAGATCCTTTGGATAGGGGATAAGATGTCTAGAGGCGGAGTACCCCTTTAAGTGAAATTGCATGAGATAGGGTGTGGAGTTAGGGCCTATGCACACTATGGAATCTCCAGGTAGAGATTCCATCTACATAAGGCACCACCGGAAAGAATTGGTGCAACGACCATGAGAACATTCGTGATACCATTGAGATAAATACAGTTCTAAGCAGATTTTCTCCGAAAGAATGAACAAGTTAATTTTCATTGTAGACCAGCATTGGAATTTCCTGCAACGGAAATTCAGCAGTGTGTACATTGTGGTAGAATCGCATTACAAACAATGGAAGGTGCCTGAGCCCTAAGAGATAGGGTTAAAGAAGTTATCCATCATAAGATTGCTTTAGTAATTAAGTGTCATACAGTAATGGACATTCTTCAAAGGATCTGTGCTTGTGTTAGTAGTAAATGGTCGTGTCCTGTGTCCCCTATTATGCTGCTGGCTTGTTTTTGGGAACTGGCTTCTTCCTGTTTCTGCAGCCTCCCTCACACTACAATCCCCAGGATCCTTTGTTTTAACATGGAAGTTGACTTATTTCCCTTCCACGCATCGGTCGCCCCAACCAATGCAGCACAGCTGTCACGATGCCGGCTGGCAGGTAGTGGACCCTCTGTGCCAGAGAGGGATTGGCGTGGACCGTGCTAGTGGACCGGTTCTAAGCCACTACTGGTTTTCACCAGAGCCCGCCGCAAAGCGGGATGGTCTTGCTGCGGCGGTAGTGACCAGGTCGTATCCACTAGCAACGGCTCACCTCTCTGGCTGCTGAAGATAGGCGCGGTACAAGGGAGTAGGCAGAAGCAAGGTCGGACGTAGCAGAAGGTCGGGGCAGGCAGCAAGGATCGTAGTCAAGGGCAACGGCAGAAGGTCTGGAAACACTGGCAAGGGACACACAAGGAAACGCTTTCACTGGCACTAAGGCAACAAGATCCGGCAAGGGAGTGCAAGGGAAGTGAGGTAATATAGGGAGTGCACAGGTGATAACTCTAATTGGAACCACTGCGCCAATCAGCGGCGCAGTGGCCCTTTAAATCGCAGAGACCCGGCGCGCGCGCGCCCTAGGGAGCGGGGCCGCGCGCGCCGGGACAGAACAGACGGGGAGCGAGTCAGGTAGGAGAGCCGGGGTGCGCATCGCGAGCGGGCGCTACCCGCATCGCGAATCGCATCCCGGCTAGCAGCAGGATCGCAGCGCCCCGGGTCAGAGGACGTGACCGGAGCGCTGCAGCGGAGGAGGTGAAGCGAGCGCTCCGGGGAGGAGCGGGAACCCGGAGCGCTCGGCGTAACAGTACCCCCCCCCTTGGGTCTCCCCCTCTTCTTGGAGCCTGAGAACCTGAGGAGCAGACTTTTGTCAAGGATGTTGTCCTCAGGTTCCCAGGATCTCTCTTCAGGACCACAACCCTCCCAGTCTACTAAAAAAAAATTTTTTCCTCTGACCTTTTTGGCAGCCAAAATCTCCTTGACCGAGAAGACGTCCGAGGAGCCGGAAACAGGAGTGGGAGGAACAGATTTGGGAGAAAAACGGTTGAGGATGAGTGGTTTGAGAAGAGAGACGTGAAAGGCATTAGGGATACGAAGAGAAGGAGGAAGAAGAAGTTTATAAGAGACAGGATTAATTTGACACAGAATTTTGAAAGGACCAAGATAGCGTGGTCCCAACTTGTAGCTAGGGACACGGAAGCGGACATATTTAGCGGAGAGCCATACCTTGTCTCCAGGGGAAAAAACGGGGGGAGCTCTTCTTTTCTTATCCGCGAACCTCTTCATGCGTGAAGAAGCCTGTAAGAGAGAATTTTGGGTCTCTCTCCATATAATGGAAAGGTCACGAGAAATTTCATCCACAGCGGGCAGACCAGAGGGCAAGGGGGTAGGGAGGGGGGGAAGAGGGTGACGGCCGTACACCACGAAAAATGGGGATTTGGAGGAAGATTCAGAGACCCTGAAGTTATACGAGAATTCGGCCCATGGAAGGAGATCTGCCCAGTCATCCTGGCGGGAGGAAACAAAATGTCGCAAATAATCACCCAGGATCTGGTTAATTCTTTCTACTTGTCCATTGGACTGGGGATGATATGCAGAGGAAAAATTTAATTTAATCTTGAGTTGTTTACAGAGAGCTCTCCAGAATTTAGACACGAATTGGACCCCTCTATCCGAGACAATCTGCGTAGGCAACCCGTGAAGACGAAAAATGTGTACAAAAAATTGTTTAGCCAACTGAGGCGCAGAAGGAAGACCAGGAAGAGGAATGAAATGTGCCATTTTGGAGAATCGATCAACGACCACCCAAATAACGGTGTTGCCACGGGAAGGGGGTAAATCAGTAATAAAATCCATACCAATCAGAGACCAAGGCTGTTCGGGGACAGGCAGAGGATGAAGAAAACCAGCGGGCTTCTGGCGAGGAGTCTTATCCCGGGCACAGATAGTGCAGGCTCGCACAAAGTCCCCAACATCCGTCTCCAGAGTCGGCCACCAATAGAAGCGGGAGATGAGTTGCACAGATTTCTTGATGCCCGCATGACCTGCGAGATGGGAGGAGTGACCCCATTTGAGGATTCCGAGGCGTTGGCGTGGAGAAACAAAGGTCTTTCCTGGAGGGGTCTGTCTGATGGAGGCAGGAGAAGTGGAGATCAGGCAGTCAGGTGGAATGATGTGTTGCGGAGGGAGATCAACTTCTGAGGCATCCGAGGAACGAGAGAGAGCATCGGCTCTAATGTTCTTATCGGCAGGACGAAAGTGAATCTCAAAATTAAATCGGGCAAAGAACAGAGACCACCGGGCCTGGCGAGGATTCAGCCGTTGGGCAGACTGGAGGTAGGAGAGGTTCTTGTGGTCGGTGTAGATAATAACAGGAAATCTTGATCCCTCCAGCAGATGCCTCCATTCCTCAAGTGCTAATTTAATGGCTAAAAGCTCTCGATCCCCGATGGAGTAGTTCCTCTCCGCTGGAGAGAAGGTCCTAGAGAAAAAACCACAAGTGACAGCATGCCCGGAAGGATTTTTTTGTAGAAGAACAGCTCCAGCTCCTACTGAGGAGGCATCAACCTCCAATAGGAAGGGTTTGGAAGGGTCAGGTCTGGAGAGCACGGGAGCCGAAGAAAAGGCAGACTTGAGTTGTTTAAAGGAGTCTTCTGCTTGAGGAGGCCAGGACTTGGGATCAGCATTTTTCTTGGTTAAAGCCACGATAGGAGCCACAATGGTAGAAAAATGTGGAATAAATTGCCTGTAATAATTGGCGAACCCCAAAAAGCGTTGGATAGCACGGAGTCCGGAGGGGCGTGGCCAATTTAAGACGGCAGAGAGTTTGTCTGGATCCATCTGTAGTCCCTGGCCAGAGACCAAATATCCTAGAAAAGGAAGAGATTGGCATTCAAACAGACATTTCTCAATTTTGGCATAGAGTTGGTTGTCACGAAGTCTCTGAAGAACCATACGGACATGCCGGCGGTGTTCCTCTAGATTGGCAGAAAAAATTAGGATATCGTCCAGATATACCACAACACAGGAGTATAATAAATCACGAAAAATTTCATTGACAAAGTCTTGGAAGACGGCAGGGGCATTGCACAGTCCAAAGGGCATGACCAGATACTCAAAGTGTCCATCTCTGGTGTTAAATGCCGTTTTCCACTCGTCCCCCTCTCTGATGCGGATGAGGTTATAGGCGCCTCTTAAGTCCAATTTAGTGAAGATGTGGGCACCTTGGAGGCGATCAAAGAGTTCAGAGATGAGGGGTAAGGGGTAGCGGTTCTTAACCGTGATTTTATTAAGACCGCGGTAGTCAATGCAAGGACGTAGGGAGCCATCTTTTTTGGAGACAAAGAAAAATCCGGCTCCGGCAGGAGAGGAGGATTTACGGATAAAGCCCCTTTTTAGATTCTCCTGGACGTATTCGGACATGGCAAGAGTCTCTGGGGCAGAGAGAGGATAAATTCTGCCCCGGGGTGGAGTAGTACCCGGGAGGAGGTCGATAGGGCAATCATAAGGCCTGTGAGGAGGTAGAGTCTCAGCTTGTTTTTTGCAGAAAACATCCGCGAAGTCCATATAGGCCTTAGGGAGACCGGTTACTGGAGGAACCACAGAGTTACGGCAAGGGTTACTGGGAACCGGTTTTAGACAGTTCTTGGAACAAGAGGACCCCCAACTCTTGATCTCCCCAGTGGACCAATCCAGGGTTGGGGAATGAAGTTGAAGCCAGGGAAGTCCAAGGAGAATCTCCGAGGTGCAATTGGGGAGGACCAAAAGTTCAATCCTCTCATGATGAGATCCGATGCTCATAAGAAGGGGCTCCGTGCGGAAACGTATGGTACAGTCCAATCTTTCATTATTTACACAATTGATGTAGAGGGGTCTGGCGAGACTGGTCACTGGGATGTTGAACCTGTTGACGAGAGAGGCCAAAATAAAATTTCCTGCAGAACCAGAGTCCAAGAAGGCCACTGTAGAGAAGGAGAAGGCAGAAGCAGACATCCGCACAGGCACAGTAAGACGTGGAGAAGCAGAGTAGACATCAAGGACTGTCTCACCTTTGTGCGGAGTCAGCGTACGTCTTTCCAGGCGGGGAGGACGGATAGGACAATCCCTCAGGAAGTGTTCGGTACTAGCACAGTACAGGCAGAGGTTCTCCATACGGCGTCGTGTCCTCTCTTGAGGTGTCAGGCGAGACCGGTCGACCTGCATAGCCTCCACGGCGGGAGGCACAGGAACAGATTGCAGGGGACCAGAGGAGAGAGGAGCCGAGGAGACGAAACGCCTCGTGCGAACAGAGTCCATATCTTGGCGGAGTTCCTGACGCCTTTCAGAAAAACGCATGTCAATGCGAGTGGCTAGGTGAATAAGTTCATGTAGATTAGCAGGAATTTCTCGTGCGGCCAGAACATCTTTAATGTTGCTGGATAGGCCTTTTTTGAAGGTCGCGCAGAGGGCCTCATTATTCCAGGACAATTCTGAAGCAAGTGTACGGAATTGTACGGCATACTCGCCAACGGAAGAATTACCCTGGACCAGGTTCAACAGGGCAGTCTCAGCAGAAGAGGCTCGGGCAGGTTCCTCAAAGACACTTCGGATTTCCGAGAAGAAGGAGTGTACAGAGGCAGTGACGGGGTCATTGCGGTCCCAGAGCGGTGTGGCCCATGACAGGGCTTTTCCGGACAGAAGACTGACTACGAAAGCCACCTTAGACCTTTCAGTGGGAAACAGGTCCGACATCATCTCCAGATGCAGGGAACATTGGGAAAGGAAGCCACGGCAAAACTTAGAGTCCCCATCAAACTTATCCGGCAAGGATAAGCGTATCCCAGGAGCGGCCACTCGCTGCGGAGGAGGTGCAGGAGCTGGCGGAGGAGATGACTGCTGAAGCTGTGGTAGCAACTGTTGTAGCAAAACGGTCAGTTGAGACAGCTGTTGACCTTGTTGCGCAATCTGTTGTGACTGCTGGGCGACCACCGTGGTGAGGTCAGCGACAACTGGCAGAGGAACTTCAGCGGGATCCATGGCCGGATCTACTGTCACGATGCCGGCTGGCAGGTAGTGGACCCTCTGTGCCAGAGAGGGATTGGCGTGGACCGTGCTAGTGGACCGGTTCTAAGCCACTACTGGTTTTCACCAGAGCCCGCCGCAAAGCGGGATGGTCTTGCTGCGGCGGTAGTGACCAGGTCGTATCCACTAGCAACGGCTCACCTCTCTGGCTGCTGAAGATAGGCGCGGTACAAGGGAGTAGGCAGAAGCAAGGTCGGACGTAGCAGAAGGTCGGGGC
This sequence comes from Hyla sarda, assembly GCF_029499605.1. Taxonomy (NCBI): domain Eukaryota; kingdom Metazoa; phylum Chordata; class Amphibia; order Anura; family Hylidae; genus Hyla; species Hyla sarda. The sequence continues at coordinate 10,606,333 of NC_079201.1, read as the reverse complement.
AGGCAGCAAGGATCGTAGTCAAGGGCAACGGCAGAAGGTCTGGAAACACTGGCAAGGGACACACAAGGAAACGCTTTCACTGGCACTAAGGCAACAAGATCCGGCAAGGGAGTGCAAGGGAAGTGAGGTAATATAGGGAGTGCACAGGTGATAACTCTAATTGGAACCACTGCGCCAATCAGCGGCGCAGTGGCCCTTTAAATCGCAGAGACCCGGCGCGCGCGCGCCCTAGGGAGCGGGGCCGCGCGCGCCGGGACAGAACAGACGGGGAGCGAGTCAGGTAGGAGAGCCGGGGTGCGCATCGCGAGCGGGCGCTACCCGCATCGCGAATCGCATCCCGGCTAGCAGCAGGATCGCAGCGCCCCGGGTCAGAGGACGTGACCGGAGCGCTGCAGCGGAGGAGGTGAAGCGAGCGCTCCGGGGAGGAGCGGGAACCCGGAGCGCTCGGCGTAACAACAGCCACGTTCCCTTTGATCACATGACTTGGCCAACATCACCTGACAGACAAGCTGTGGATCTGTGTGATGATAAATGCACATGTGTCGGTAACACCATCAGAGGGCGACTTTATACACAACAGACGGCACAGCCAAGCCCCCTTTCAGCACCTGACTTGTGATGTAATGTCTCGGGCCGCACAGAAAGCTAGGAAAGGTCCGAGACAACAATCATTATGTACCTGAAGAGGAAAAGAAAGACTACGAAATTCGATACTAGCCACAAAACACAGGTAAGTGAAGTTTATTAGTAACTAGACTAACTTTGCTGTCCCTGTCTCAAATTCAAAGAATAACCCTTTAAATTATGAATAATGGGAATTTTTGAATTTCTCCTGTGAGCAGGATCACCATGTCACATGTTCTTGAGTAAGTAAACAAAGGAGCCAGAGGAAATGATCTTTCAAAAATAAAACAAAAAAAATTAAATAAATAAAAAAAAAAAAAAAAAAAAAAAATATATATATATATATATATATATATATATATATATAAATTTCATAGCAAAAAACTAAAAAACTGAGGACTAGTGAGTACTTATTTTTGTGAGATATGTGTTGTTTAGAAAAATTATCGTAGGTAGATAACCCTTTTTACATCCCAGTGATATAGTCAACCTTTACGCCAAATCGATTTTGGGCAAATTTTTCTTTTCGATGCCTTTCAGAACTCTCTCATCCGAAAACATTGATGTGCAGAAAGGTTATACATTACACTTTAGTAACCACACAATATAAGAGTGATGTTAAAGTATAGGTTTGAACAATTCTTCTAGTTGTTTTTTGTTTTACTACATGAAATGTAGTTCAAAGAACAGTCAGTGTGGAATCGAAGCCCCCGGGGGTGGCGTGCGTGCAGCAGAAGTAAACACAAGCTATTCTGAAGTTAGACCGGTATTTTTTGTTCTTAGAGAAGGGTCTTACTTCCTTTCAGCCTGAGTCTCGGAGAAAAGTTATGGCTGTAGTTGAGAAACGTAAAAAAATGGTCAGCACCGAGGAATAAGGTGAGAATAAATGGGAGAACAGCAAAAAACTAAACAAAGCATGGTACCAGACAGATGCCAAGTGGCTTATTGGGTACTCCGCCGCTAGACATGCTATCCTCTATCCATAGGATAGGGGATAAGATGTCTGATCGCGGGGGATCCGGGAAGGCACACCTACATTTTGAACATTTATGGTCATAATTCCCCCTCCATTCATGTCTATGGGAGGGAGCGTGACGTCACGGCAGTGCAACTTAACTCATTTATTGCTGGGCCGATGCATACCGAGATGCCAGACAAATGCTGCATGCTTGGCCGCCCAGTCCCTGTCTATGGCCAGGTCTGGATCCGGGTTTTCCTTTTCAGTGATTTTTTGACCTTTAAAGGGGTACTACCGTGCTGACAACTTATCCCCTATCTAAAGGATAGGGGATAAGTTGCCTGATCGCGCGGGGTCTTGCCGCTGGGGACCCCTGCGATCTCGCATGCAGCACCCCACTCTCATTAGGCACCGGAGCGAACATCCGCTCCTGGACTGATGACGGGGCCGGTGATCGTGACGTCACAGCTCCGCCCCCGTGTGACATCACACTCCGCCCCTCAATGCAAGTCTATGGCAGGGGGCGAGACAGCTGTCTCGCCCCCTGCCATAGACTTACATTGGGGGAGCGGAGCGTGATGTCACACGGGGGTGGAGCTGTGACGTCACGATACTCTGTCCCTGTGATCGACAGTCATCAGACCTGAAGCGATGGCCTGATGAAGCGCATTCCTATGCGTGAAACCGCCGGCAGTCGCCTCTGAGCGCTCCACTGTCCGAGTCCTCCTTGTCTGAGCCGTGACCCGAGATGGGAGCAGGAGTACCTGGACTATAAGGTGAGTGCAGGGCACCTTTGTTCTTTGTATATTACTAGACCTGAAGCGATGTTCGCTCCAGTGCCTGATGAGAGCAGGGTGCTGCATGCGAGATCGCCGGGGTCCCCAGCGGCGGGACCCCGCGCAATCAGGCAACTTATCCCCTATCCTTTAGATAGGGGATAAGTTGTCAGCACGGTAGTACCCCTTTAAAGGTCAAAAAATCACTGAAAAGGAAAACCCGGATCCAGACTATTAGGGTACTATTAAAAAAACTAAAACAAAAAAAAACAGACAATTAATTATACAAGAAAGAAAGGTGCAAAAAGGTTTATTTATTTATTTTTTTAAAAATAGATGAACAAGACAAAATGTCCGTGTTTAGACCATGTTGGCGCGTTTTTGTATCTGTTCTTGTTATCCAGTATTTTCCTATCCTGATCTATATAGTGTCTGACTTCAGTTTGTCTGCTCGTTCACTGCATTCCTGGTTATTCTCGCCATTTTATATTTACTGGTTCAGGTCACATTCTCTTGTCTGCCGTTTATCTATCTTTGGTTCTTAGCCTGTTGTCTGTGTGCTATATACCTGCCGCCATGTTTTCCTGATACTGTTTGTACTACTTTGCATTCTTTCTGTTATTCAGTATTCTGACTCCCTGTGTGTTCTGGCTGATTACGTTTTGTATCCTGACTTGTGTCCCCGACCTCGTCCGTTTCTACGCAGTAAATTTTTCAGTAAAAATGACACCTTATCTTTATTCTGTAGGTCCATACGGTTAAAATGATCCCCTACTTATATAGGTTTGATTTTGTCGTACTTCTGGAAAAAATCCTAACTACATGCACAAAAATGAATACGTGTAAACTTCTGACCCCTATAACTTTTTTTTATTTTTCTGCATATGGGGCATTATTAGGGCTAATTTTTTTGCGCCGTGATCTGAAGTTTTTATCGGTACCCTTTTTGTTTTGATTGGACTTTTTGATTGCTTTTTATGCTATAAAAAGTGACCAAAATACGCTATTTTGGACTTTGGAATTTTTTTTTAAACCGTCTGGTTTAAATAACAATATATTAGGACATTTACGCACGTGGCAATACCACATATGTTAATTTTTACAGGTTTTAATGGGAAAAGGGGGGGATTCAAACTTTTATTAGGGAAGGGGTACAATCATCTTTATTAACTTTTTTTTAAACTTTTTTTTGCAATGTTATAGCCCCCTCTAGGAACTATAACATGCATTACACTGATCTCTTACACTGTTCAATGCTATGCCATTGAATAGCTTTGATCAGTGTAATCACCACTTGATGGTTCCTGCCTGGATCTCAGGCACGGAGAAGTCATTCGGCGATCGGACATGGAGGAGGCAGGTAAGGGACCCTCCTCGTGCATCCTAGCTGATCGGGACGCCACTCTTTTACCGCGGGAGTCCCGGTCAGCCCAACTAAGCTGCTGGTAAGCTTTCACTTTAGACGCAGTGATCAACTTTGATCGCCGCGTCTAAAGAGTTAATGCTGGACATCTGCATGAACGGCGATGTCTGGTATTAGCCACGGGTCCTGGCTGTGAGATAGCAGCCAGGACCGTGCGGGTATGATGCGAGCTAAGCTCCTGAGCTCGCTTCATTACCCTGCCGTGCCGCAGCGCCATTTAAAGGGGTTAAAGGGTTACTCCGCTTGAAAACATTTTTCTTTAAATCAACTGGTGCAAGAAAGTTAAACAGATTTGTAAATTACTTCTGTTTAAAAATCATAATCCTTTCAGTACTTATCAGCTGCTGTAAGCTCCACAGGAAGTTCTTTTCTTTTTTAATTTCCTTTCTCCCTGACCACAGTGCTCTCTGCTGACACCTCAGTCCATTTTAGGAACTGTCCAGAGCAGGATAGCTTTGCTATAGGGATTTGCTCCTGCTCTGGACAGTTCCTGTGGTCAGAAAGAAAGGAAATTCAAGAAGAAAATAACTTCCTGTGGAGCATACAGCAGCTGATAAGTTCTGGAAGGATTTTAAATAGAAGTTATTTACAAATCTGTAACTTACTGGCTGATTTAATATATATATATATTTTTTTTACCCCTTTAAGGCTCTGAACAATAGGGCAGTGTGTAGGAAGCTGTAAATCGAAAAGAAATCCATTTTCTTAAGATTTTTCTTTCGAAGGCATCTCAATAACACGAATGTGTAGTGTTTATATCTTAGCCCCCGATACCCTCCCAAGCGGTGGCCTCTGTATAGAATCAACATCAGTCTCTTCTAATGTGACAATCATTAAAATAAATTAATGCACATATGCTCTTCAGAAGCGCGGCCCGCGCTCATCTTTCTCAATGCCATTTAAAAGTGATGGGAGTGAATACCAAAGACATTGAAGAACACTATTATCATTACAATTTCAAGTTATCCAGGCTGAGATATGGCGGAGTCATTGTGCGGCACTTTAATAATTGATGGCTACCAATTCTCTGGGAAGCCAATTGTGCATTTTCTTTGTGTTCATTTATCAGTGTTTTCAGGCGCCAATAAAAATCAATTTGCATATTTCTATACGCGAGATGACTTGCTCGAAAAATGCCCTATAAGATTTATTGGAAACTGGAACTTATCATCTAAATTCTTACTTTTTTTTTTTCCAATACCATTTTTACCTTATTTTATTATGAAAGTTTGACTGAAAATAGAGTTTTTGATGTTCGTGTCTGAATATAATTGATTTTTTGCAAAATATATGCCATAAAATGAAGAAATGCAGTAAAAAGTTCAAGATAGTAGAGAATTGTGGAGTGGAAACGTGTGCAAAAGAAAAAGTCCCTGTAAGGGTCACGGCAGGTGGTGGATCCTCTGGGCCTGTGTGGATGATGAGGTGAGCCATGCCAGGGAGCGGAGTCTAAGGTGCTGCTGGTTTTCCCCAGAGCCCGCCGCAAAGCGGGATGGTCTTGCTGCGGCAGGCGGCACCCACGTCGCTACCCCTGGCATGACTCGTCCACACAGGTAGCTGGGGTGAAGCGTGGTACAGAAGGATAAGACAAGATGTGGTCAATATAGCTGTAGGTCAGGGCAGGCGGCAAAGTAGCAGGGTCAGGTCACAGAACAAGGATCAGGTACACGGTTAATCAGGAACACAGGAAACACTGGAACACAGTAGCTTTCACTCTGGCACTAGGGCAACAAAGATCCGGCAACAGGCAGGGGAAGCCGCACACACTTATAGGGAAGGAAAAGGTGAAGACACTAATTAGGGCGTACTGCCCTTTAAATCACAGAGCTCCGAGACTGAGAACACTGAAGACCAGGGAGGTGAGTGGCGGGCTGGGATTCGCGTCCCGCAATGCAAAGGACATGCGGGGACATGAGAGTAGAGCGCTCACAGACAGCGTGTTTGGCCGGAGCGCTGACGTTACAGTCCCACTATTTCTATCCTACTGACTGGCCACAGTAAGCGTGTATTCAGTGGATGCTGTATTATTGGAGCGCATAAGGCTGAATTCACATGGCAGAATATCTGCCTCAAATGAAAGCCCAATACACTTCTAAGGGATTCTACACTCCCTTGACACTTTGGATTTTTCGATTGCGGAATTCTGCTTGCAGAATTCCGCTAGCGGAAATTCCGAAGTGTCAACGGGAATGCAGAATCCCATAGAAGTGTATTGGAGGGAGCTGTCAGCTCCCTGATCTGCCACTCACTCACATAGGCTGCAGGAACTACAGGACTGCAGCCTATTAGCTGCTGGACATGTACCCCACACTGACCAGTGGGATCATATGACAGGGAACAAACATCTCCCCTCATTGGTTTAACTTGATGGACATGTGGGCATGGAGGCACTGTTACTGTATGATTAACCAAACCCCAAGGCCGTAGCCTGGGGTGCAAAACACCTCAATTTTTCTCCCCCCTAAAACATAACTTTTAATAGTGTATATCTAAAAAGTAACAATTCCAGAAAGTGATAGTTAAAAAATGCAATGTCACATGGGAGGATAATAGTTATTGGAGCAACATGGCTTCCAGTGTACAGGGCTCTGCAGAAGCCCAAACTTCCCAATTGTGACACTAATTAAAACACAAAATTGCCGCCTCTACATGTTTCGCCGTCACACGGCGTTCTCAAGAGGCAATATGTTGCCACATATTGCCTCTTGAGAACGCCGTGTGACGGCGAAACATGTAGAGGCGGCAATTTTGTGTTTTAATTAGTGTCACAATTGGGAAGTTTGGGCTTCTGCAGAGCCCTGTACACTGGAAGCCATGTTGCTCCAATAACTATTATCCTCCCATGTGACATTGCATTTTTAACTATCACTTTCTGGAATTGTTACTTTTTAGATATACACTATTAAAAGTTATGTTTTAGGGGGGAGAAAAATTGAGGTGTTTTGCACCCCAGGCTACGGCCTTGGGGTTTGGTTAATTGTATTGTTTTGGCCTCATAGCCCCCTTTTGGGTCATTTTGTAGTTTCTCTTACTGTATGGGGACACAGAAGGCATTTTAACTGAATGGGGCACAGGAGGTATTATAACTGTATAGGGAAAAGAGACACTATTACTTTATTGGACACAGAGGTGCTATTACTCTATGGGGACACAGAGGGCTTTACTAATGTATGGGACCACAGAGAACAATATTACTGAATGGGGGACACAGTGAGGACATAAAACGGGTGCACAGGGGGCATTTTAACTGGGTGCACAGGAGGAATTACTGTATGGAGAAAATACACTCTATAACTTTATTAGCACAGGGGTGCTATTACTCTTTAGAGGACACAGAGGGCTTTACTACTGTATGGGACCACAGAGAAGAATATTACTGTATGGGGACACAGTGAGGACATTACATGGGTGTACTTAACTGTATGGGGGAACAGAAGTTGTCATAAGTGTATGGGGCAAAGGGGCAATTATAATTTATAGAGCACAGAAGCACAATTAGTGTATGTGGCATAGTGGGCATTCTAACTGTATGGTGGCACAGGGGCATTATCACTCTATAAGGTCACAGAGGGCATACAGTCATGGCCGTAAATGTTGTCCCCCCTGAAATCTTTCTAGAAAATGAAGTATTCCTCACAGAAAAGGATTGCAGTAACACATGTTTTGCTATACACATGTTTATTCCCTTTGTGTGTATTGGAACTAAACCAAAAAAGGGAGGAAAAAAAGCAAATTGGACATAATGTCACCAAACCCCAAAAATGGGCTGGACAAAATTATTGACACCCTTAACTTAATATTTGGTTGCACACCCTTTGGAAAAAAAAAAAACTGAAATCAGTCACTTGCTCACTTCCTATAATAACCATCAATAAGCTTCTTACACATCTCAGCCGGAATGTTGGACCACTCTTCCTTTACAAACTGCTCCAGGTCTCTTATTGGAAGGCGCCTTTTCCCAACAGTAATTATAAGATCTCTCCACAGGTGATCAATGGGATTTAGATCTGGACTCATTCCTGCCACTTCAGAACCCTCCAGCGCTTTGTTCCCATCCATTTCTGGGGATTTTTGACGTATGTTTGGGGTCATTGTCCTGCTGGAAGACCCAAGATCTTGGATACAAACCCAGATTTCTGACACTAGGCTGTACAGTGAGACCCAAAATCCATTGGTAATCCTCAGATTTCATGATGTCTTGTACACATTCAAGGCCCCCAGTGCCAGAGGCAGCAAAACAACTCCAAAACATCATTGACCTCCACCATATTTCACTGTAGGTACTGTGTTCTTTTCTTTGTCATCCTCAGATTTTGTGATCCCTTGTACACATTCAAGGCACCCAGTGCCAGAGGCAGCAAAACAACTCCAAAACATCACTGACCTCCACCATATATCACTGTAGGTACTGTGTTCTTTTCTTTGTAGGCCTCATACTGTTTTCGGTAAACAGTAGAATGATGGACTTTACCAAAAAGCTCTATCTTGGTCTCATCTGTCCACAAGACGTTTTCCCAGAAGGATTTTGGTTACTCAAGTTCATTTTGGCAAAATGTAGTCTTGCTTTTTTATGTCTCTGTGTCATCAGTGGCGTCCTCTTTGTTACGTTATGTGCTCCGGCAAGACACGCTGGCCATGAGCGCATGGTCCCTTTACCTTCTGCTGCCGACAGGGCTGGGACTTGCATCGCAGGACGCGCCCGCATGCGAGCCCCAGTCCATCACTCTCCGGGTGTTTCTCCTGCCTCTGCCTCTCTGCTCCGCCGCACATGTGTCCCTGTCCCCTAGGGCGCACGTGCGCCGGAGCTTTAAGATTTAAAGGGCCAGTACGCTCATTAGTGTAATCCACCTGTGGCTCATTTATAAATTCCTCCACCCTCCTCAGTTCCCTCCTTTGTTGCCTTGTGCCTTTGAGAAAGTGTTCTTCTGTATTGCCTTGCCGTGCATCAGATCTCTTTCTCTTGTGACTTGACCTTGCTCCTCTGCCGCCTGTCTACTGAACTCCTGCTTCGCTTTGACTACGCTACTGTACCGCCTACCCTGACCTTCTGCTATCCAGACTACGAGTTGCCTTATCCCTCCTGTGCCTCGCATCTCCTCAGCCGCCTGTGTGGTCGAGCCGTGCCATGGGTAGCAACCTGGGTGCCACCTGCCGCAGCAAGTCCATCCCTCTTTGTGGCGGGCTCTGGTGAAAACCAGGGACACCTTAGACTCTGCTCCCTGGTACAGTCCGACTCATCTGCCACACAGGTCCAGCGGATCCACATCCACCGGGTTCCTGTCTTCAGGAACGTGAGTGTTGCACTCCTGGGTCTCCTGCCATAGCATTTCATTTAATTTAAATGTTGACGGATAGTTTGTGCTGACACTGATGCTCCCTGAGCCTGCAGGACAGCTTGAATATCTTTGGAACTTGTTTGGGGCTGCTTATCCACCATCCAGACTATCCTGCGTAGACACTTTTCATAAATTTACTCTTCCGTCCACGCCCAGGGAGATTAGCTCCAGTGCCAACGGTTGAAAAATTCTTGATAATGTTGCGCACTGTGGACAAAGGCAAATCTCGATCTCTGGAGATAGACTTGGAACCTTGAGATTGTTGATCTTTTTCCACAATTTTGGTTCTCAAGTCCTCAGACAGTTCTCTTCTCCTCTTTCTGTTGTCCATGCTTAGTGTGGCACACACAGACACACAATGCAAAGGCTAAGTGAACTTCTCTCCTTTTTATCTGCTTTCAGGTGGGACTTTTATATTGCCCACACCTTTTACTTGCCCCAGGTGAGTATAAAGGAGCATCACATGCTTGAAACAATCTTATTTATACACAATTTTGAAAGGGTGCCAATAATTTTGTCCAGACCATTTTTGGAGTTTGGTGACATTATGTCCAATTTGCTTTTTTTCCTCCCTTTTTTTGCTTTAGTTCCAATACACACAAAGGGAATAAACATGTGTATAGCAAAACATGTGTTACTGCAATCCTTTTCTGTGAGGAATACTTCATTTTCTCAAATTTCAGGGGCGCCAACATTTACCGCCATGACTGTAACTTCTGTATGGGGGTCACACAGAGAATTTTTAATGCATGAGGGTCACAGAGAGCAATATTACTGTATGGGGGCACAGTGAAGGTATTGGAAGGCCTGACTAACCTGGAAGCGGGACCCCTGCAATCAGACATCTTATCCCCTATCCTTTTGTCTAGCAGCAGAGGACCCATTTAACTAAATTTGAAGAAAGGCGTATGGATACAGCTGTAAATGCCTTCCCCATTGTAGTATGCTGAATCTATGCTTTATCTTAGAGGCAATTGATACATGAGAAAAACATATAGGAAAAAAACAGGGCACTGACAGCTCAGTTAGGCAAAGGTTTACCACCACCATACAGTGCGGGTGTTTATTTGGTAGTGGAATATTTTAGGACCACTTTACACAAAGAGACGACTTCCCTATGAATAATAGATCTTGTCAGGGACTTCAATTTAATCAGCTGCTATTAATAGTCGTCTATTTCCTCCACATTCTCTTTCTAATGAAAGCGATAAATCTGTCAATATATGAGATATACATCTAACTCCATGATATATCGTAACATCTAGCTTGGCCTCTAGAGAGGGTTTTTGCAAAACATTCAAATCATTACAAAAATGATCATACCGTACAAGTTGTTACAGTTCTACAAACTACACAACAGTCATGAAGATGACAAAAAAAACATCATGGTTTAAAGGGGTATTCCGGGATTTTTAATTTTTTGAATGTAAAACAGGGGCAGCAAAGATAGTCTAGTTACTAATATACTTTACTTACCTGTGTTTGGTGACTGGTTTTGATTTTATTTTGTCTTTCTTTTCCTCTTTTCCCTGGAAGTACATTTTCTGCAGCCTACAAAATGAGTGTTGTCTCGGACCTTTACCAGCATTATGTGCGGCCCGAGACAATACATCACAAGTCAGGTGCTTAAAGGGAGCCTGGCTGCGTCGTCTGTGTGGGAAGCCAGCCCCCTGATGACGTTACCGGCGCACATTTACATGCATTTATTATCACACAGATCCACTGCTTGAGTGTCCGATGATGATTGGCATGTCATGTGATCAAAGGGAGTGTGGCTGTGCTGCAATGGGTAGGCAACCAATGTGTGGAAGGGAAAGAAGTCACCTCCCACTTTGAAAAAAAGGATCCTGGGGATTAGTAGTCTGAGGGAGGCCACAGAAACCAGAAGTAGCCAGTTCCCAAAAAAAGACAGCAGTGTGATGGGGGACACAGGACACGGCCATTTACCACCAACACAAGCACAGATCCTTGGTAAGCATCTCAATTACTGTATGGCACTTAATTACTAAAGTCACCTTATGTTGGATAACCCTCGTAATATTTAATCTATATTACCTTTGCTGCATGTACTTCACTAGCTCTGCTTCTGTTACATGTTCTATGCTCTTCTGGTTTATGTTTCTACCACATGTATTGTACTGCTCTGTGACCTTTACCTTTGTAAAAATTCTCTAAGAACATGCTAAGAAAACCTCTTAAAGGGGTACTCCACCCCTATACATCTTATCCCCTATCCAAAGGATAGGGAATAAGATGTCTGATCACGGGGGTCCCGCTGCTGGGGACCCCTGCAATATAGCAGGCAGCACCTACCTGTATCTGCTTCCGGGAACGCTGGAGGTTCTGGCTCCCGACCATGGGGACGGAAGATCGTGATGTCACGAATCCACCCCCATGTGACGTCACGCCCCGTCCCCTCAATTCAAGTCTATGGGAGGCGGCAGGACCCCCACGATCAGACATCTTATCCCCTATCCTTCCACCCCCCCCCCCACCCAATTGGCACTAAGTGATGCTTCTCTCCCTAGCAGTGCATAGGGACTGATGTGTTTCTCAGTACCAGTGGGGCGGGAATCAATCATTAGTTTCCGTGAACCACCTCCCATGACTATTTTGCGGGGTCCTGACAGCTTTGTAAAACTATGAGAGATTTTCCAAATTTCCAACCAATTAGATTCCAACTTTAATTTTTCAAAGCGAGATTCTCCAGTGTTATATGTGAAATAATCCAGGAACAACAGCCACAAAGGGGACAACTAGGCACTGCCGGGTTCTGCAGGGCACTGGATGTACAGCCAGGTATGGCAGGGGGGGTAATAATGCTAGGTGTGAATAAGGTATATACGCAAATCAAAGGATAGACTGAAAGTGTTGCACTCACCCATAGCTTTATTCAGACTTCTTGCATGTTCATTGTGGCATTACACCGGAGAACAGCAGGTCAATCTGTCTGACACGCCAATGGAGAAGAGTGCAGGGGGAGGAAGGATAGGCAATGTCCGTTTCACGTCAAGGTGACGCTTCTTCCAGCCATCCAATGGCCAGAAGCATCACCTTGAAGTGAAACTGATGATTCTCCTTTACCTGAAATGGATGTGAAATGGGCTAGTGCAGGTACAGAGGGCAACGTCCTTTTCACGTCAAAGTGATGCTTCTTCCGGCCTTCAGAAGGCTGGAAGAAGCGTCACCTTGATGTTAAACTGACATGAAATGGACAAGTGTAGGGGGCGGGGGTTAAGAGGAGAGACAATGTCCATTTCACATCAAGGTGGTGCTTCTTCCGGTCTCCAGAAGGCCGGAAGAATCGTTACCTTGACATGAAAGGGACGAGGGCAGGTGCAGGGGTGAGTTGGATAGCAACATCCATTTCAGGTCAAGATGATGCTTCTTTCAGCCTTCCCAAGGCCAGAAGATGTGTCACCTTGGCGTGAAACGAACATGAAATGGACGAATACAGGTGCCTGGGGGGAAGAGGAGGATAGGCTACGTGCGTTTCTCCTCAAGGTGACCCTTCTTCCAGCCTTTAGAAGGCCAGAAGAAGCGTCAGCTTGACATGGAAAGGATGAGGGCAGGTGCAGGGGGGAGGATAGACAATGCCCATTTCACATCAAGTTGAAGGAAAAAGCATCACCTTGACGTGAAACTGACATTGTTTCCTCCCCCCCACCCTGCACTCTCTTCCCTTGTCCACCAGATTGACCTGTTGTTCTCCATTGTGATGCCGCAATGAACACACAAGAAGTCTTAACTAAGCCGTGGTTGAGTGCAACACTTTCAGTCTACATCCTAATTCGCATAATCCAGGAACAATTTAGGAAAGATGACTGCCCCCATAACCGGCTGTCACGCCAAGGGAGAAGAATGCTGGTGCAGGGGGAAGGAGGATAGGCAACGCCCGTTTCATGTCACGGTGACGCTTCTTCCAGCCCTGCTTAGGAAAATTGACTGCGCCTATAACTGTAAAAAAAAAAAACAATAATCTTAAGAAATAAACAATCAGACAAAATAAAATTAAAATAAGAAAAGACACAAAGTTTGAAAGTGTATTCTGAAGCCAGATCCTATTTTCTAATTAGTAAAAAAATAAATAAAATAAAGAAATAAAATAAGGTAATTTATTCCCTTTAATATCAAGGCGTCGTAAGTAATATTTAGTAAACGATAGAGATTCCTATCCTTGAGGGAAAACAACTCTTTAACCTCATGTGCCGGAATAATTAAAAAACATGTAGGAAATGATTGATATTAGTTATGGCGCGCAATTGTGTTGATCCTTTTATTCTTTAATATTCCCCTTTCATCTCCACGTCTGCCGCTACTTTCAAGCTGTCTCCTTCCTTGTTGTCTGACTAAAGACATTTACGGCATAATGTTAAAATGATCTCCCTATTTGAAAAGCCTCATGAAAGAACCTGCCGTAGCAATAACAGCCTCCATGCATTATGAGCTTATAAACGCGCCGAGTCTATATGAACGGTGATTAATACTGTTTTTCAAAGCAAAGTTGACATTTTTAAAATATTAGGGTAATATGGATTTTTTTTTGTGCTTATCCGGCATATCTATATTTTATTTTTTTATTCCGCTTCCTGCATTACTTTCCCCTCTGTATCTGTATTTAAAATTCAATACACACTTTTTCATGCTGTCCCTGGGTTGAACTCTCCGCAAACATTTAGACGACACCGGCAAAGAAAACTGAATGAAAATGAGAATCGATGCATACGCATAACTTTTGGCAATACAAAGACGGAACAAAGTGTTCTCGCTTTCT
>NC_079201.1:10374942-10587442 GCF_029499605.1 Hyla sarda | reverse complement strand
GACCGAACGTTTCACTCCGGTCGGCTCATTGAAGTGAATGGCATACGGGAGCGCATACGGTCACATACGGGAGCGCGAGGTTTGAGCTCCCTCCTGCCGTATGCGCTCCCGTATGGGACAAAACGTAGTGTGGACCCAGCCTAACACAGTTATTTGGAACCCAATGATATGTTTGGCGGTAAAAGATGATGCGACTTAATGACTCCAACCTTTTCTCTTTACAAACATTTGAGTACATTCGCCGGCTTCAAAAGGAAAATTAATGTAACCGGCACAAAGAGCTTCAGATCTGTGCGACAAAACTTAGTTAATTTCATTTTTTAACTTTTTATTCACTGAGTACAGCGGAACATTTCAAAGAGCGCTTCACAAAAGATCCGAATGGCAGAAGCAAATTGAATCGGTAACTACAGTAATTATTTCATTATGCGCAATGGCAACAATATAGCAACAAATAAACTTACTTACACAAAATACAATCAGGAGGTTTTGCGCTAATGTATTTCACTGCTTAGCTTCACTATTATGGGAGTTTTATGCACAGGATATTTATTTATTTATTTATTTATTTTATTTTTATTTTATTTATTTTTATTTATTTATTTTTATTTATTTATTTTTATTTATTTTTATTTATTTATTTTTTATTAATATTATTTTATACTATAACTATAGTTTTTTTTTTTTTTTTTGGGATCTGGATAAAAGGAGAAGTATAAGGAGAAATCACTAGGCCACAAGGCGGAAATTTTGCAGAATGTACACCAGTGGTCTCAAACTGTGGCCCTCCCGATGTTGCAAAACTTCACCTCCCAGCATGCCCGGACAGCCGTTGGCTGTCCGGGCATGCTGGGAGTTGAAGTTTTGCAACATCGGGAGGGCCACGGTTTGACACCACTGATGTACACGGATATCCTTCCACCCAGGACTGGTGCAAGGATTTTTGCCACCCTAGGCAAAAGCTAATTCTGCCGCCCCCTCGACTCAGCCCATTGGCTCTGCCCTTTTACACCCCCCCCCCCAACCTTACTGCAGGGATGACACATTAACAAACTAACCTCCTCCTCATGTAATCACATTACTACTAGGGTGAGCGGTTGCTATCAGGACCTGCAATATCTTTCTTCTAGTGTACAGAGTGGCGCCGCTATCAAGAAGGCGCTCTAGGCGGCTGCCTATTTTGCCTATAGGTGGAGCCAGCCCTGCTTCCACACCACCCACCCTCCTGCTGCTTAACTCTCCCACTCTGAAAATCAGCTCAGATTTGTCCTGTGTGTGCAAGACAAGAAATACAAGTTTATGGAGGGGAATGATGGAGCTCTGCCCTCCAGCTTTGGGAGAACTGCAAATTTGAGACGTATCCTGTAGAGCAGAAATCTGCTGAAAAATACCATATGCAAGTTATATAACGGGAAAAAATAATGCTACTCCTCATGTACACAGGGAAGCTCATCCTGAAAAGTCACCTGAAATTACAGATATGATGAAAATCATTAAAGGGGTACTATCGTGGAAAACTTTCTTTTTTAAATCAACTGGTGCCAGACAGTTAAACGGATTTGTAAATCACTTCTATTAAAAAATCTTAATCCTTCCAGTACTTTTTAGGGGCTGTATACTAAAGAGAATATCAAAAAGAAATGCATTTCCTGTGATGTCCTGACCACAGTGCTCTCTGCTGACCTCTGCTGTCCATTTTAGGAACTGTCCAGAGAAGCATATGTTTGCTATGGGGATTTTCTCCAGTTCCTAAAATGGACAGCAGAGGTCAGCAGAGAGCACTGTGGTCAGGACATCACAGCAAATGTATTTCTTTTTGATATTCTCTTTAGTATACAGCCCCTAAAAAGTACTGGAAGGATTAAGATTTTTTAATAGAAGTGATTTACAAATCTGTTTAACTTTCTGGCACCAGTTGATTAAAAAAAAAAAAAAACTTTTCCACGGTAGTATTCCTTTAAGGGTATGTTCACATGTACAGGATCCTGCGCATGTACAGGATCCCCCCCCCACCCCCGGTTCTATGTATGACTGTTGTCTTGAGCCTTTCCCAGGATCCTGTTCTGCTCGAGACAACAGCTAATCACAGTAGGCTTAAAGGGGTACTCCGGTGAAAACCTTTTTTCTTTTAAATCAACTGGTGCCAGAAAGTTAAACAGATTTGTAAATTACTTCTATTAAAAAAATCTTAATCATTCCTGTACTTATTAGCTGCTGAATACTACAGAGGAATTTCTTTTCTTTTTGGAATGTTCTCTGATGACATCACGAGCACAGTTCTCTCTGCTGATATTATTATAATAATAATAACGCTTTATTTATTGTTGTCCTTAGTGGGATTTGAACCTAAGGCCCCATCAGTGTTCCAAAAAGAAAGGAATTTCCTCTGTAGCATTCAGCAGCTAATAAG
Source organism: Hyla sarda (assembly GCF_029499605.1). NCBI lineage: Eukaryota > Metazoa > Chordata > Amphibia > Anura > Hylidae > Hyla > Hyla sarda. The sequence continues at coordinate 10,585,032 of NC_079201.1, read as the reverse complement.
TACTGGAGGGATTAAGATTTTTTTATGGAAGTAATTTACAAATATGTTTAACTTTCTGGCACCAGTTGATTTAAAATAAAAAAGGTTTTCACCTGAGTATCCCTTTAAGTTCTTCTTGTCTTCCCAGACAAGCCAGACCCCTGATGACGTGTGCGGTCCAGCTGTACGGTGGCGCCACACCGACCTTCAATGCGTCCCCAGCAATCTGGAGACTTCTGAGATCACGTGACAGCGGGGGGACATAATGAATGTTGGCGAGGTGGCACACATGTCATCAGGTGGCTGGCTTTTTAGGAAGACGAGAAGAAGACAAGTCCCCTGTGATCAGCTGTCGTCTCGAGCCGTACAGGATCCTGGGAAAGGCTTGAGACAACAGTCATCCAGAGGCCAGAGGAATACTGAATCTGGGGGGTCCATGGAATCACAAAAAAAGGTAATTTCACCCCAAACATGTAAGGCAAGTAAAGCACTTAAGGGGGTATTCTGCCTTTTAGACATCTTATCCCCTATCTGCCACTGGGACCCCCCTTAATCTCTGTGCAGCCCCCAGCCTACTGTGTCAGGTACTGCTCTAGTCTCAGAAACGCTGGGTTTCCAAGACAGAACATGACGTCACACCATGCCCCCTCGTGATGTCATGCCATGCCCCCTCCATTCATGTCTATGGGAGGGCAGCCTTTCGAGACTTGAGCAGCACCTAGTACAGAATGCCGGTTGCTGCACGATCTTGAATATTTTGGTGAAAATATAAACTAATATCTCATGTTTGTTACTTTTTCGGGATGTAATCTAGACTTAAAATGCTGGGGAACATGGGGTGTCAGTGCTTTGTTTAATGCATTTAGTGTGCACAGAGAAACCCATCTAAGCCAGACGTATCAGCATTAAAAGGTTATCAGCCAGCGCGATGCTCTGCACTCAACCACATGGCTGATACCCAATAGAAGCCTGATCTATATTCCAGAAGAATACTAGGCAACCCCTTCGAGGTTGATCTGTATTCTGCCCTTTTCTCTGTGTCTTATATTAATTTTATCCATGTGCAAGTATAATGCTAAGCAGCGACCCCTATGAGTTATATGTTTTTGAGTGACTGTTCCACAGTATTTTTGCACCCGTGAGGGTCTGTTCACACGGCAGAATTTCAAATTAAAGGCCATAGACTTCTATGGGATTCCGGACTCCGCTTTGTGGTAGCCCTTGGGGGGTGTGGTAGGGATGGTATGATGTTGATATATGAGGGGTTAATATTAACCCAGTCACTCGTGACGCCAAGGTGAGGGCTGGTATGCTGAATCTATGTTCCAGCCTATCGCCGCCCTTCCCAAAAGCGATAGGTGCAATGAAATGACTGAAGGTCCACAAGCAGATTTAACTTGAACTTGAATAACTTTTCTGCAGTGCTTGCAATATCCAATGCGTAGTAACAGTCTCATATAACAGTTCTTAGGTTGCTTAGCGACTGGCAGAAGTTGTGGACCTTGCATTAAACTTATAGTCTCTGAATTTAGGGAGTGATGTGCAGATCCGTCCGTATTTAGGGGAAATATTGGGTCCGGTGATACAGCAGAGTGCTTAGGGGATGATACACTCTATAATTTAGATCATTCAGCCGTCGCCGCAAGGCTCAGGCCTAACTCACTGTGATTACTGAGATATAGGTCTTCTCTCATCAAGAGCCAGGAGAAAGAGAGCGAGAAGATGGCCGCCGCTCCCTTATATAGGCAGGGGGCGTGGCGATTCTGATTGGTCCGAACGTCTACCATTCACCAGTACATGGTGTGATGGGATTGCTTATGTCACAGGGCCTCCAAAGGTCCTTAAGCTAAAACCATAGAGTTCACCTTGTCACATGACCCGCAGGTCCTGCAACGCTAATAGAAACTGGTAATTAACCATTTATATACAGAAATAATACTATATACATTATTCTATGGACAAATTAGAAATATATACACTATAATAGAGGCGACTAGGGGCGGGCTGACTAACAGAGATTACTAAGTCCTAGGGACTCTGGCTATGGGGGCCCATAGATAAATAAGTACCGTAAGAAATGCGGTACTGGGACACCACACATTCACACTTCGGTTCTCTGTGCACCAAATGACAGGGGTGCCGAGCCGGAGCTCGTGAGAGTCCCCAGTGGTGGGACCCCCGTGATCTAACATCTTATCCCCTATCCTTTGCCAGCAGAGTACCCCTGTAAAGTGTCCCTGACATTTACCGAAACTTTTGACATGTGACAAAATCATGCCAAGTGGTTTGAGAGGTCAACAACAGACCACCGATCATTAGAACGAGTTGGGAGAAGAACGTGATCATGTGCTTCCCTTCCCACCTCACTGCGATCATGCAAAAGTTTTGAAATGTTAGGGGCCTAGTTCTGAGACCCCACCAGTTTCTAAATATATCTGGGAGAAGCACACAGCAGCACTCTTCACTCCTCTGTCAGGCTCTTATTGCATTATATGGAGCACGTCACTTGCAATGTGAAGAATTGATTACTGAGTTGAGGAGTGAAGTGCGCTGCCACAGACTTCACTTGGCTACATCTAGGGAACTGCAGGGGCCTCAGCACTGAGACCCTGGGCGATAAGAATTATTGACATGTCTACAAAGTTACATAGTTCATTAGGTTGAAAAAAGTCAAGAATCGTTCAAGTTCAATCTATATTCCCAAACGGCAAAACATAAAAGTTTATGTAATATCAGATGTCCTATTATAAGGCATAACATTCCTTCCTTACTCCAAATCTGACATCACAATAAATCCCTGGATCAGCGTTATATCCCCTTAAAGGGGTAGTCCAGCGGTGAAAAACTTATCCCCTATCCTAAGGATAGGGGATAAGTTTGAGATCGCGGGGGGTCCGACCGCTGGGGCCCCCTGCGATCTCTCTGTACGGGGCCCCGGCTCTCCGCCGAGATAGCGGGTGTCGACCCCCGCACGAGGCGGCGGCCGACACGCCCCCTCAATACATCTCTATGGCAGAGCCGGAGATTGCCGAAGGCAGCGCTTCGGCTCTGCCATAGAGTTATATTGAGGGGGCGTGTCGGCCACCGCCTCGTGCGGAGGTCGACACGCCCCCTTCCAGCGGGCTGTCGGGGCTCCGTACAGGAGATCGCGGGGGGCCCCAGGGGTCGGACCCCCCGCGATCTGCAACTTATCCCCTATCCTTAGGATAGGGGATAAGTTGCTCACCACTGAATCACCACTGGACTACTCCTTTAAGTCTAGTATCCATAACTTGTAATATTAGATCATATTTTTTTTCTTAATGCTTTAAAGGGGATATCCAGGAAAAAAAACTTTTTTTTATATATCAACTGGCTCCAGAAAGTTAAGCAGATTTGTAAATTACTTCTATTAAAAAAAATCTTAATCCTTTCAGTACTTATGAGCTTCTGAAGTTAAGGTTGTTCTTTTCTGTCTAAGTGCTCTCTGATGACACCTGTCTCGGGAACCGCCCAGTTTAGAAGCAAATCCCCATAGCAAACCTCTTCCAAACTGGGCGGTTCCCGAGACACGTATCATCAGAGAGCACTTAGACAGAAAAGAACAACCTTAACTTCAGAAGCTCATAAGTACTGAAAGGATTAAGATTTTTTAATAGAAGTAATTTACAAATCTGTTTAACTTTCTTTAGCCAGTTGATATATAAAAAAAAGTTTTTTCCCGGATAACCCCTTTAATATGTTGCTGGGGCAGCAGTGAATGTATCAAGATGGTATACTTACCCACCCTGCTCCCCTTATTGCTGACATTTCTTTATTAGCTACATTAACTGTCCACACAGAACATCAGTCACTCCAGACCAGACACTCTGGAGAATGGCAGCAGTGGGGAGTGTTGAGGGTAAGTATACCACTGTTATGCTCCCTGCAGCCCTAGATACAGGCCTGCTGCAAGGATTTTTACCTCCCTAGGCAAAAACTATTTTTGCTGCCCTTTGACCCTGCCAATTGATTCCACCCTTGCCCCACCTTACTACTGGGGTGACACACTGTAACAAACCTCCTCCTCATGTAATCTCCTTACTACTGGGGTGACACACTGTAACAAACCCCCTCCTCATGTAATCTCCTTACTACTGGGGTGACACACTGTAACAAACCTCCTCCTCATGTAATCTCCTTACTACTGGGGTGACACACTGTAACAAACCTCCTCCTCATGTAATCTTCTTACTACTGGGGTAACAAACCTCCTCCTCATGTAATCTCCTTACTACTGGGGTGACACACTGTAACAAACCTCCTCCTCATGTAATCTCCTTACTACTGGGATGACACACTGTAATAAACCTCCTCCTCATGTAATCACCTTACTACTGGGGTGACACACTGTAACAAACCTCCTCCTCATGTAATCTTCTTACTACTGGGGTAACAAACCTCCTCCTCATGTAATCTCCTTACTACTGGGGTGACACACTGTAACAAACCTCCTCCTCATGTAATCTCCTTACTACTGGGGTGACACACTGTAACAAACCTCCTCCACATGTAATCTCCTTACTACTGGGGTGACACACTGTAACAAACCTCCTCCGCATGTAATCACCTTACTACTGGGGTGACACACTGTAACAAACCTCCTCCTCATGTAATCTCCTTACTACTGGGGTGACACACTGTAACAAACCCCCTCCTCATGTAATCTCCTTACTACTGGGGTGACACACTGTAACAAACCTCCTCCTCATGTAATCTCCTTACTACTGGGGTGACACACTGTAACAAACCTCCTCCTCATGTAATCTTCTTACTACTGGGGTAACAAACCTCCTCCTCATGTAATCTCCTTACTACTGGGGTGACACACTGTAACAAACCTCCTCCTCATGTAATCTCCTTACTACTGGGATGACACACTGTAATAAACCTCCTCCTCATGTAATCACCTTACTACTGGGGTGACACACTGTAACAAACCTCCTCCTCATGTAATCTTCTTACTACTGGGGTAACAAACCTCCTCCTCATGTAATCTCCTTACTACTGGGGTTACACACTGTAACAAACCTCCTCCTCATGTATTCTCCTTACTACTGGGGTGACACACTGTAACAAACCTCCTCCACATGTAATCTCCTTACTACTGGGGTGACACACTGTAACAAACCTCCTCCGCATGTAATCTCCGTACTACTGGGTTGACACACTGTAACAAACCTCCTCCCCATGTAATCACCTTACTACTGGGGTGACACACTGTAACAAACCTCCTCTGCATGTAATCTCCTTATTACTGGGGTGACACACTGTAACAACCTCCTCCTCATGTAATCTCCTTACTACTGGGGTGACACACTGTAACAAACCTCCTCCTCATGTAATCTCCTTACTACTGGGGTGACACACTGTAACAAACCTCCTCATGTAATCTCCTTACTACTGGGGTGACACACTGTAACAAACCTCCTCCTCATGTAATCTTCTTACTACTGGGGTAACAAACCTCCTCCTCATGTAATCTCCTTACTACTGGGGTGACACACTGTAACAAACCTCCTCCTCATGTAATCTCCTTACTACTGGGGTGACACACTGTAACAAACCTCCTCCACATGTAATCTCCTTACTACTGGGGTGACACACTGTAACAAACCTCCTCCGCATGTAATCTCCTTACTACTGGGGTGACACACTGTAACAAACCTCCTCCCCATGTAATCACCTTACTACTGGGGTGACACACTGTAACAAACCTCCTCTGCATGTAATCTCCTTATTACTGGGGTGACACACTGTAACAACCTCCTCCTCATGTAATCTCCTTACTACTGGGGTGACACACTGTAACAAACCTCCTCCTCATGTAATCTCCTTACTACTGGGGTGACACACTATAACAAACCTCCTCCTCATGTAATCTCCTTACTACTGGGGTGACACACTGTAACAAACCTCCTCCTCATGTAATCTCCTTACTACTGGGGTGACACACTGTAACAAACCTCCTCCTCATGTAATCTCCTTACTACTAAGGGGACACACTGTAACAAACCTCCTCCTCATGTAATCTCCTTACTACTGAAGTGACACACTGTAACAAACCTCCTCCTCATGTAATCTCCTTACTACTGGGGTGACACACTGTAACAAACCTCCTCCTCATGTAATCTACTTACTACTGGAGTAAAACGGTGGTGCTGGCTGGGCGGGTGCTACAGGTGACCAGGGGCTTCGGATCCTAGCTGGCTACTAAAGTTCTTGTGGATTACAGAGTGGTGCCCCCATCAAGAGGGAGCTCTAGGCGGCTGCCTATTTTGCCTATAGGCAGAACCTGCCCTGCCTAGATACCCCTTACCCGTACAACCCCTTGGATTGCTGTGCACTACAATTCTGGTTAATTTCAGGATAAAATACTGGTGCAATAGCCTTGGACAGAATCCCCCCCCCCCCCTCCCTTCCCCCAAAAAATGTAATAAATAAATAAGTGAAAAAAATAAAAATAAATAAATATATATATATATATATATATATATATATATATATATATATATATATATAAAATCAATAAACAGAATCCTTAAAATTTAGTTATGATATTGTATAATTTTCTAAAATTGTAATGTAAATAAATAAAAATAAATATATAACTGGAAAACAATAAATATTATTTCCCTATTTTAACTTAAACAAGGTAACATTCACGATCATCCTTCCTTAATAAAGAGAACTCGGACCAATTTTTTAATGATTTCCAACTCATTACTGATTTTAGACATAAGTCACCATTGAATAATGCCCGCGCTCCCGGCCTGGAAAAACATTGGGAAATCAATTTCATTTCTAATCAGCCGCTCCCATTAATCAATGCCGGACTCCGTCCAAATAGCTCTCACCGGCTGACTGGGTTTTTATTTCTCCTTCTCTTTTAATGGGACGAAATGTTTACACGGTGAAATGCGTATGGGAGCGGCGCGGGAATCGTCTTGTCTCCAGCTACTTTGGCTTCAACATTGGCGTCTTACAAACTGTATGTGCTATAATTCAGATTTTTATTTTTTTTAAAGGGGTACTCTGCTGCTAGACATCTTATCTGAAGGATAGGGGATAAGATGTCTCATCAGGGGATAAGATGTCTCATCAGGGGATAAGATGTCTCATCGGGAGATAAGATGTCTCATCGGGTGATGTGATGTCTCATCGGGGGATAAGATGTCTCATCGGGGGATAAGATGTCTCATCGGGGGATAAGATGTTTCATCAGGGGATAAGATGTCTCATCAGGGGATATGATGTCTCATCAGGGGATAAGATGTCTCATCGGATGATAAGATGTCTCATCGGGGGATATGATGTCTCATCGGGGGATAAGATGTCTCATCGGGGGATAAGATGTCTCATCGGGGGATATGATGTCTCATCGGGGGATATGATGTCTCATCGGGGGATATGATGGCTCATCGGGGGATATGATGTCTCATCAGGAGATAAGATGTCTCATCAGGGCATAAGATGTGTCATCAGGGGATAAGATTTCTCATCGGGGGATAAGATGTCTCATCAGGGGATAAGATGTCTCATCAGGGGATAAGATGTCTCATCAGGAGATAAGATGTCTCATCAGGGGATAAGATGTCTCATCAGGGGATAAGATTTCTCATCAGGGGATAAGATGTCAGGCCACACCTCCTACATGCATGTCTATGGGAGGGGGCGTGTCGACACGCCCCCTCCCATAGACATAAATGGAGGGGGCGTAATGTGATGTCATGAGGGGCGTGGCTGTGACATCGCGACCACTTCCGCAGGAACCTGGCATTTGTTTAGAACGGCGGGTGCTGCAGGAGATCGCGGGGGGCCCAGCAGCAGGACCCCAGCGATCAGGGGATAAGATGTATAGCAGTGGAGTACTCCTTTAAAAAAAAAAAAAAATCTGTATCAAGGAACATACAGTTTGTTCTTTCTTTTTCAGAAATTTCACATTATAAAAAAAAGTATAGATAATCTTTAAGTTTGTTCTCCGAGCTGTAAAAAATCTCATTGTTGGCAAAAGTGTTTTTTTTTTTGTTTGTTTTTTTTACAACTCAATTTCTTTCTTTTTTTTTATACCGTTACAATTTTGTACCTATGGTGATAAGTTATATGATGCACCAGCGCCACCTATGGCCAGACAAGACATTACAAAAATATAAATTTTAAAGACCCCTTCAATGTCCTTGGTTTTTCATCAAAAATTCTCTTTGTCCTCGCTTTATCTGTATCGTCCCTCATTAAAACAGAAATTAACAAAAAAGTGAATGCCAGATTTTTTATTTTTTTTTCTCCTATATAGTAAAATATTTATATATCTATATAGTAATATATATATATATATATATAAACATATATATATATATATTTATTTATACATCTATATAGTTAAATATATATATATTTTTCTATATAGTAATATATAAATATATATATATATATATATGTATACATATATATAGTAGAATTTACTTTATCTATATATACTGTATGTATATATATATATATATATATATATATACACATATATATTAAATATGCATATATTATATAAATAATTTTTTATTTATTTATATATATATATATATATATATATATATATATATATATATATATACATACATATAATTCCTTTTAAAACACATTTTTATTTTTTTATTTCCACCTTTATTTTTAAAGGGGTATTCAGGTAAAAACTTTTTTTTATACATCAACTGGCTCCGGAAAGTTAAACAGATTTGTAAATTACTTCTATTAAAAAATCTTCATCCTTTCAGTACTTATGAGCTTCCGAAGTTGAGTTGTTCTTTTCTGTCTAAGTGCTCTCTGATGCCACCTGTCTCGGGAAACGCCCAGTTTAGAAGCAAATCCCCATAGCAAACCTCTTCTACTCTGTGCAGTTCCCGAGACAAGCAGAGATGTCAGTAGAGAGCACTGTTGCCAGACAGAAAACAACAACTCAACTTCAGCAGCTGATAATTATTGGAAGGATTAAGATTTTTTAATAGAAGTAATTTACAAATTTGTTTAACTTTCTGGAGCCAGTTGATAGAAAGAAAAAAGTATTTTCCTGGAATACCCCTTTAAGTTTCCCTAGGTCTGCAATTCAATACTTAAGATCATTTAAAGGAATTTTTAAGTTTTTTTTATTGCTCGCCTGCAGAAGCTATCATCTCTAAATATAGTCCTCCTACCAAAAAAATGACTTATAATGAATAATAATCGGTATCGCCGTGACTATAACATTACTATTTATTACTTGTTTTTTTAATAGCACCATTAACTTCCAGGCGCTGGACCTATGAAGGGTTTAAGTACATGATGTGAATAAATGATGCTTGTCAGATGTGTTATGGAGATAAAGTATATTAAAAAAATAAAATAAATTTCTGAGCGATGGGTACCTAGTGAAGAAGCTGGCCCAGAGTCCTTAATATAGTCCTTAAAGGGGTACTCCTGTGGAAAACTTTTTTTTTTTTTTTAAATCAACTGGTGCCAGAAAGATTAACAGATTTGTAAATTACTTCTATAAAAAAATCTTTATCCTTCCATTACTTTTTAGGGGCTGTATACTAAAGAGAAATCCAAAAAAGAAATGCATTTCCTGTGATGTCCTGACCACAGTGCTCTCTGCTGACCTCTGCTGTCCATTTTAGGAACTGTCCAGAGCAGCATATGTTTGCTATGGGGATTTTCTCCTGTTCTGGACAGTTCCTAAAATGGACAGCAGAGGTCAGCAGAGAGCACTGTGGTCGTGACATCAGAGGAAATGCATTTCTTTTTTTTATTTCTCTTTAGTATACAGCCCCTAAAAAGTACTGGAAGTATTAAGATTGTTTTATAGAAGTAATTTACAAATCTGTTAATCTTTCTGGCACCAGTTCATTTTAAAAAAAAGTTTTCCACGGGAGTACCCCTTTAAGGACTATTCTCTTGGCCAGCTTCTTCACTAGTTACCCATCGCTCAGAAATTTAATTTTTTAAATAAACTTTATCTACATAACACATCTGACCAAGTTTTCCACGGGAGTACCCCTTTAAATGGGTATTTAGGATGATAAAAATAAATAAAAACACATGTACACCTACCTAACTTTCTCAGGGGGTCCCTGTGCAGTCCTCTAGCCCCCCCGATAAATGCTCCAGCCTCTACTTCCAAGATGGAGTAATCTGGACAGTGACGGCCCACTTAGCCAATCACCGGCTGCAGGGTTGTCCCGCCTCAATCGGTGGAGGACTGAGCCGGCCGTCACTGCCAAAATGAGTCTATCTCAGAAATAGTGGCCCCAGAGTTCAGTGGGGGACTGGAAGACTTCACCGGGGCACCCTTGAAGGAGGAAGGTAAGTATTTGTTGTTTTTTTTTTTTTTCAATTAGGCCCCATTACAATATGGAAATCCTATCAAAAATCACCAAACCCATTACAAACCCATTACAATATGATAGAATTTTTTTTAGAATCCAGAATACCCTTTTAACAATGTAGAAGTGGAATAATGAGGGAAAGAAGTAGAGGCTGGATGAGTGAAAAAACACTCGAGAGAAGGCTGTAGAGGAGGATATAGTAATGGCATCTCAGCCAGATAGGATAATGGTGTATCTCAGCCAGATAGGATAATGGTGTATCTCAGCCAGATAGGATAATGGTGTATCACAGCCAGATAGGAAAATGGTGTATCTCAGCCAGATAGGATAATGGTGTATCTCAGCCAGATAGGATAATGGTGTATCTCAGCCAGATAGGATAATGGTATATCTCAGCCAGATAGGATAATGGTGTATCACAGCCAGATAGGATAACGGTGTATCTCAGCCAGATAGGATAACGGTGTATCTCAGCCAGATAGGATAATGGTGTATCACAGCCAGATAGGATAATGGTGTATCTCAGCCAGATAGGATAATGGTGTATCTCAGCCAGATAGGATAATGGTGTATCTCAGCCAGATAGGATAATGGTGTATCACAGCCAGATAGGATAATGGTGTATCTCAGCAAGATAGGATAATGGTGTATCACAGCCAGATAGGATAATGGTTTATCACAGCCAGATAGGATAATGGCGTATCTCAGCCAGATAGGATAACGGTGTATCTCAGCAAGATAGGATAATGGTGCATCACAGCCAGATAGGATAATGGTGTATCACAGCCAGATAGGATAATGGTGTATCTCAGCAAGATAGGATAATGGTGCATCACAGCCAGATAGGATAATGGTGTATCTCAGCCAGATAGGATAATGGTGTATCTCAGCCAGATAGGATAATGGTGTATCACAGCCAGATAGGATAATGATGTATCTCAGCCAGATAGGATAATGGTGTATCACAGCCAGATAGGATAATGGTGTATCACAGCCAGATAGGATAATGGTGTATCTCAGCCAGATAGGATAATGGTGTATCTCAGCCAGATAGGATAATGGTGTATCTCAGCCAGATAGGATAATGGTGTATCTCAGCCAGATGGGATAATGGTGTACCTCAGCCAGATGGGATAATGGTGTATCTCAGCCAGATGGGATAATGGTGTATCTCAGCCAGATAGGATAATGGTGTATCTCAGCCAGATGGGATAATGGTGTACCTCAGCCAGATGGGATAATGGTGTATCTCAGCCAGATGGGATAATGGTGTATCTCAGCCAGATAGGATAATGGTGTATCACAGCCAGATAGGATAATGGTGTATCACAGCCAGATAGGATAATGGTGTATCTCAGCCAGATAGGATAATGGTGTATCTCAGCAAGATAGGATAATGGTGCATCACAGCCAGATAGGATAATGGTGTATCTCAGCCAGATAGGATAATGGTGTATCTCAGCCAGATAGGATAATGGTGTATCACAGCCAGATAGGATAATGATGTATCTCAGCCAGATAGGATAATGGTGTATCACAGCCAGATAGGATAATGGTGTATCACAGCCAGATAGGATAATGGTGTATCTCAGCCAGATAGGATAATGGTGTATCTCAGCCAGATATGATAATGGTGTATCTCAGCCAGATAGGATAATGGTGTATCTCAGCCAGATGGGATAATGGTGTACCTCAGCCAGATGGGATAATGGTGTATCTCATCCAGATGGGATAATGGTGTATCTCAGCCAGATGGGATAGTGGTGTATCTCAGCCAGATGGGATAATGGCGTATCTCAGCCAGATGGGATAATGGCGTATCACAGCCAGATAGGATAATGGCGTATCTCAGCCAGATAGGATAATGGCGTATCTCAGCCAGATAGGATAAGGGCGTATCTCAGCCAGATAGGATAATGGCGTATCTCAGCCAGATAGGATAATGGCGTATCTCAGCCAGATAGGATAATGGCGTATCTCAGCCAGATAGGATAATGGTGTATCACAGCCAGATAGGATAATGGTGTATCTCAGCCAGATAGGATAATTATGTATCTCAGCCAGATAGGATAATGGTGTATCACAGCCAGATAGGATAATGGTGTATCTCAGCCAGATAGGATAATGGTGTATCCCAGCCAGATAGGATAATGGCGTATCTCAGCCAGATAGGATAATGGCGTATCTCAGCCAGATAGGATAATGGCGTATCTCAGCCAGATAGGATAATGGCGTATCACAGCCAGATAGGATAATGGCGTATCTCAGCCAGATAGGATAATGGCGTATCTCAGCCAGATAGGATAATGATGTATCTCAGCCAGATAGGATAATGGCGTATCTCAGCCAGATAGGATAATGGCGTATCTCAGCCAGATAGGATAATGGCGTATCTCAGCCAGATAGGATAATGGCGTATCTCAGCCAGATAGGATAATGGCGTATCTCAGCCAGATAGGATAACGGCGTATCTCAGCCAGATAGGATAACGGCGTATCTCAGCCAGATAGGAAAACGATGTATCTCAGCCAGATAGGATAACGATGTATCTCAGCCAGATAGGATAATGGCGTATCTCAGCCAGATAGGATAATGGCGTATCTCAGCCAGATAGGATAATGGCGTATCTCAGCCAGATAGGATAACGGTGTATCTCAGCCAGATAGGATAATGGTGTATCTCAGCCAGATAGGATAGTGGTGTATCTCAGCCAGATAGGATAATGGTGTATCTCAGCCAGATAGGATAATGGTGTATCTCAGCCAGATAGGATAATGGTGTATCTCAGCCAGATAGGATAATGGTGTATCTCAGCCAGATAGGATAATGGTGTATCTCAGCCAGATAGGATAATGGTGTATCTCAGCCAGATAGGATAATGGTGTATCTCAGCCAGATAGGATAATGGTGTATCTCAGCCAGATAGGATAATGGTGTATCTCAGCCAGATAGGATAATGGTGTATCTCAGCCAGATAGGATAATGGTGTATCTCAGCCAGATAGGATAATGGTGTATCTCAGCCAGATAGGATAATGGTGTATCTCAGCCAGATAGGATAATGGTGTATCTCAGCATTTTAATTGACTCAAGGCTGAGAAAAAAGTGGATTTAAGAATTTTTTTTCTCGTGGCGGATGATGGTAGCTGAAAACTAGTAACAAAAATTAGGGAGGCATAAATGCAAAATAAATACAGCGACCTACGATGGCCCCAACATACGATCATTTCAACATACGATGGGCTCTCAGAGGCAGCATCAACATCCGATGCTTTTGTATGTCGGGGCCATCGCATAAACGGCTATCGGGCAGCGCAGACTGCTTCAGCTGCCACCGGATAGCCATTTACGGGGCCCCGTGTGGTCTGGTGATGTCACTTACCTGTCCTCGGGGCTTCGGCGCGTCATCTTCGAGATCCCCTGCATCGTCGGCGCTCTCCATCATCATCACGTCGCTGCGCACGCTGTTCCGTCATCCAATAGGAGCGGCGTGTGTAGCGGTGGCGATGGAGAGCGAGGATGCCGGGGAAGCAGAGGCCTTGCCGGAGCGTCGGGGACACCCCGAGGACGCAGCGACAGTGATGGAAGGCGACATCCAGGGCAGCGGTGACGAGCGGTGACGGTCCGGAGTGGTGGGGACAGGTGAGTATAACCTCCAATACCAGTGGTCTTCAACCTGCGGACCTCCAGATGTTGCAAAACTACAACCCCCAGCATGCCCGGACAGCCACTGGCTGTCCGGGCATGCTGGGTGTTGTAGTTTTGCAACATCTGGAGGTCGCAGGTTGTAGATCACTGTCCTACACTTTACATTGCACGGATCCCTCAACATACGATGGTTTCAACAAACGATGGTCCATTTGGAACGGATTACCATTGTATGTTGAGGGACCACTGTACATAAATAATAAGTAGACGGCATTGATAACTAATAAAGTACTGATTGTCACAGTATAGACAAGCACAGTCCATGTGAACTAGTAATACACAAGTAGTGTGACTGTTTATGTCTTCCATTGAGCACATTGCGCAAACATTCACAGTGCAGGGGGAAAGAGTGAATGAAATGTGAATTTTAAAGGGGGTTCTCCACCATAAGATGATTTCAGTACTTACCTGCCAGTAATAGACATGTTTAGGAAGGATCCGAGCTTGTCTTGGGGCTAAATGGTTGTATTGTGAGATTACCATCGCACTGTGGCTATCGTTTTGTGAAATGATGCTTTCCTGTTGGAGTTCTCTCTCTCCAACTACTCAGGTTGCCTGATGAAGCTGCGCATGCGCAGCGAAACGCGGTGCATCTAATAAATCCATTGATTTTATCTGGCTCCCTGATGGTTCCTCTCTGCGCCGGACTAACTCCTGAACTCCCGGTCACCCTGTTTTGATTCTCCCTCCAACTACTGTCCTTGTTTGTAAGTGTGAGGTCGCTTTTCTCTCTCCCACACATCAGCCTCCCCACCCATTGAAGCACATGTGTGCTGCCTTCCATGCTGGGCTGTAAACAATAGATCAGTGTTTTCTAACCAGGGTGCCTCCAGATATACCCTGTAAATTGATTTCCCTCCCACCCAGCGGTTGCTCCACTCATTGAAGCACAGGCAGGCTCCCTCTGAACACCTGACTATTGATGTAATGTCTCGGACCTCACTGCAACCTGGGAAAACCTGGAACGACACTCGTTTTGTATGCTGTTAAAAATAAACACAGGGGCAAAGATCACCATCGAGACCACCATCAAACACAGGTACAGACACTAACTTTACAGCCCCTGCAGCATAGTCAAAATAAAAAAAAAATACTGGAATACCCCTTTAATAACCTGTCGATTCTACTTGAGCAGAAATCCCCTCCACCAAGCATTTCCTGTAGCGGGAAATAGGAATTGCCTTAACATTACGGAGAAATGTTGGACCGTTCCCTCCGGCCAATGATCCCAGCTAATAAATATATCTAGGAATAAATGTGCCGCGCATGGCCCTCCCCCTGTCATGTCACATGATCTCAATAGGGTTATGAGCTGAACTCATGGACATTCCAAAACACAGACATTATTAATAGCGTTGCTCGCGAATATTCGCAATGCAAATTTTATTCGAGAATATTCGCTGTAATACTACTGTTAGAATGAGCGAACTTACAGTAAATTCGATTCGTCATGAACTTCTCGGCTCGGCAGTTGATTACTTCTCCTGCATAAATTAGTTCAGCCTTCAGGTGCTCCGGTGGGCTAGAAAAGGTGGATACAGTCCTAGGAGACTCTTTCCTAGGAATGTATCCACCTTTTCCAGCCCACTGGAGCACCTGAAAGCTGAACTAATAAGCCATCAACTGCCGAGCCTAGAAGTTCGTGATGAATCGAATTTACTGTAAGTTTGCTCATCTCTAACTACTATGTAAGACTGGCATGCGAATTTTCACATTTGCAAAAATTAGCATATGCTAATTTTCGTATATGCTAGTTTTCGCTTATGCTAATTTTCGCATATGCAAATATTTTTATATGCTAATTTTCGCATGTGTAAATTTTTGCATATGCGAAAATAAAACGTGAATATTACGAATATGCGAATATATTACGAATATTCGTCCAAATATTCGCAAAATATCGCGAATTCGAATATGGTCTATGCCGCTGAACACTAATATGAATGGGCAGCAATGGGATGCAGAAGAAAAATTTAAAGGGGTTATCCAGGCAAAAACTTTTTTATATATATCAACTGGCTCCAAAAAATTAAACAGATTTGTAAATTACTTCTATTAAGAAATCTTAATCCTTTCAGTACTTATGAGCTTCTGAAGTTAAGGTTGTTCTTTTCTGTCTAAGTCCTCTCTGATGACACCTGTCTCGGGAACCGCCCAGTTTAGAAGCAAATCCCCATAGCAAACCTCTTCTAAACTGGGCATTTCCCGAGACACGTGTCATCAGAGAGCACTTAGACAGAAAAGAACAACCTTAACTTCAGAAGCTCATTGTTACGCCTAGCGCTCCGGGTCCCCGCTCCTCCCCGGAGCGCTCACGGCGTCCTTCTCCCTGCAGCTCCCCGGTCAGCGCTGACCGGGAGCGCTGCTCTGCCATGGCCGTTGGGGATGCGATTCGCACAGCGGGACGCGCCCGCTCGCGAATCGCATCCCAGGTCACTTACCCGTTCCCGTCTCCTGCGGTCATGTGCTGGCGCGCGCGGCTCCGCTCTCTAGGGCGCGCGCGCGCCAGCTCCCTGAGACTTAAAGGGCCAGTGCACCAATGATTGGTGCCTGGCCCAATTAGCTTAATTGGTTCCCACCTGTTCCCTGGCTATATCTAGTCTCCTCCCTTGCACTCCTTTGCCGGATCTTGTTGCCTTAGTGCCAGTGAAAGCGTTCTTTGTGTGTTTATACCCTGTGTACCAGTACCTTTGCTATCTCCCCTGACTACGAACCTTGCCGCCTGCCCCCGACCTTCTGCTACGTCCGACCTTGCTACTGCCTACTCCCTTGTACCTCGCCTATCTTCTGTATCTTCAGCAGCCAGAGAGGTGAGCCGTTGCTAGTGGATACGACCTGGTCACTACCGCCGCAGCAAGACCATCCCGCTTTGCGGCGGGCTCTGGTGAAAACCTGTAGTGTCTTAGAACCGGTCCACTAGCACGGTCCTCGCTATCCCTCTCTGGCACAGAGGATCCACCTCCTGCCAGCCGGCATCGTGACAGTAGATCCGGCCATGGATCCCGCTGAGGTTCCCCTGCCAGTTGCCTCTGATATCTCCACGGTGGTCGCCCAGCAAGCCCGACAGATCGCCCATCTAACCCACCAGATGTCGGAAATGTCCACCATTGTGCACCAACTTCAGTCGCAACTTCATCAGCAATCATCTCCTCCGCCAGCTCCTGCACCTCCTCCGCAGCGAGTGGCCACTCCTAGCCTCCGCCTGTCCTTGCCGGACAAATTTAATGGGGACTCTAAGTTTTGCCGTGGCTTTCTTTCGCAATGTTCCCTGCACTTGGAGATGATGTCGGACCAGTTTCCTACTGAAAGGTCTAAGGTGGCTTTCGTAGTCAGCCTTCTGTCTGGAAAAGCCCTGTCATGGGCCACACCGCTCTGGGACCGCAATGACCCCGTCACTGCCTCTGTACACTCCTTCTTCTCGGAAATTCGAAGTGTCTTTGAGGAACCTGCCCGAGCCTCTTCTGCTGAGACTGCCCTGTTGAACCTGGTCCAGGGTAATTCTTCCGTTGGCGAGTACGCCATACAATTCCGTACTCTTGCTTCTGAACTATCCTGGAATAATGAGGCTCTCTGCGCGACCTTTAAAAAAGGCCTATCCAGCAACATTAAAGATGTTCTGGCCGCACGAGAGACTCCTGCTAACCTGCATGAACTCATTCATCTAGCCACTCGCATTGACATGCGTTTTTCTGAGAGGCATCAAGAGCTCCGCCAGGAAAAAGACTTAGATCTCTGGACACCTCTCCCACAGTCTCCACTGCAATCTGCGCCTAGGCCTCCCGCCGAGGAGGCCATGCAAGTGGATCGGTCTCGCCTGACCCTGGAAGAGAGGAATCGCCGTAAGGAAGAGAATCTTTGTCTGTACTGTGCCAGTACTGAACATTTTTTGGTGGATTGCCCAATCCGTCCTCCACGTCTGGGAAACGCACGCTCGCACTCAGCTCTCGTGGGTGTGGCGTCTCTTGATGCCAAGTCGGCTTCTCCACGTCTCACGGTACCTGTTCGGATTTCCACTTCAGCCAGCTCTCCCCTCTCAGCCGTGGCCTGCCTGGACTCTGGAGCTTCTGGGAATTTTATTCGGGAGTCCTTTGTGAATAGATTCCGTATTCCGGTGACCCGTCTTGTCAAGCCACTCCACATTTCCGCGGTCAACGGAGCCAGGTTGGACTGTACCATACGTTTCCGCACGGAGCCCCTTCTTATGAGCATCGGATCTCATCACGAGAGGATTGAACTTTTGGTCCTCCCCAATTGCACCTCGGAAATTCTCCTTGGACTTCCCTGGCTTCAACTTCATTCCCCAACCCTGGATTGGTCCACTGGGGAGATCAAGAGTTGGGGGTCCTCTTGTGCCAAGAACTGTCTAAAACCGGTTCCCAGTAACCCTTGCCGTAACTCTGTGGTTCCTCCTGTATCCGGTCCCCCTAAGGTCATTAAGGACTCTGCCTGCCACAGGAAATGCCCCTCCCCCCCTCCCAGTTCCATCAGGCAAGCTTCTGTGTCCCCTCATGGCCCTCGTCCTGGTGTCACACTGCCCCGTGCCAGGTCTCGCCCTCTGCCCTCTCTCCCCATTCCTACTCCTGCGGTTCTGCCTGCCGTTGAGGAATCCCTCCATCCTTTCCCGGTGTCCTCATCCCAGGGGAGGCAGTTACCCGATAAAGAGAAGGGGAGACCTAAGGGGGGGGGTACTGTTACGCCTAGCGCTCCGGGTCCCCGCTCCTCCCCGGAGCGCTCACGGCGTCCTTCTCCCTGCAGCTCCCCGGTCAGCGCTGACCGGGAGCGCTGCTCTGCCATGGCCGTTGGGGATGCGATTCGCACAGCGGGACGCGCCCGCTCGCGAATCGCATCCCAGGTCACTTACCCGTTCCCGTCTCCTGCGGTCATGTGCTGGCGCGCGCGGCTCCGCTCTCTAGGGCGCGCGCGCGCCAGCTCCCTGAGACTTAAAGGGCCAGTGCACCAATGATTGGTGCCTGGCCCAATTAGCTTAATTGGTTCCCACCTGTTCCCTGGCTATATCTAGTCTCCTCCCTTGCACTCCTTTGCCGGATCTTGTTGCCTTAGTGCCAGTGAAAGCGTTCTTTGTGTGTTTATACCCTGTGTACCAGTACCTTTGCTATCTCCCCTGACTACGAACCTTGCCGCCTGCCCCCGACCTTCTGCTACGTCCGACCTTGCTACTGCCTACTCCCTTGTACCTCGCCTATCTTCTGTATCTTCAGCAGCCAGAGAGGTGAGCCGTTGCTAGTGGATACGACCTGGTCACTACCGCCGCAGCAAGACCATCCCGCTTTGCGGCGGGCTCTGGTGAAAACCTGTAGTGTCTTAGAACCGGTCCACTAGCACGGTCCTCGCTATCCCTCTCTGGCACAGAGGATCCACCTCCTGCCAGCCGGCATCGTGACACTCATAAGTACTGAAAGGATTAAGATTTTTTAATAGAAGTAATTTACAAATCTGTTTAACTTTCTGGAGCCAGTTGATATATATAAAAAAAAGTTTTTGCCTGGAATACCCCTTTAACTTTCAAAACAAAAAGTTTAGTAACTTAGTAAAATTCTCGTTACACCATAATATTGTGTTTCTCTAATCATAGACTCTTTAAATTGACTTATATTTAGACTAGACAGCGATTTAGCTCCGTTCCCCTGCCAGACGCCTCTAATTGTATAATTATCATCTGAGCTCCGACTATAGATTATTTCTGCTTCCAGGATTTCAGCGGAATTCGGAATTTACGTCTAAACAGCCAATAAAACGCCGTACAATGAAAAGATGTAAAGTCGCTAACTTTATTATGTTGACAAAAAGTATGGAGTATTAGAAAAGGAAACTCATTAAGTCAATTCTTCTTTAAAGGAGTACTCCGCCCCCCAGACATCTTATTCCCTATCCGCCTCTGGGCCGGCACCCTGGCGTCCTGAACATTTATGTGATGCCACGCCTCCTTCATTCATGTCTATGGCCGCCACGCCCCCTTCTCATAGACATGAATGGAGGGGGCGGGGTGTGACGTCACATCATTAGCGTTTGTCCTTCTAGTATTTGTATATCCTTGGGTTATATAGTGTCTGTCTTCAGTCTAACCTTGTTCGTCTCGCCGTATATAATTCTTAGTTTACTTGTGTTGTTCACATTATCCTATCTGCCATTTGTCTTGTTTTGGTTCTTAGGCTTCGGTCTGTACATTATATTCCTGTTGTTATTTTTTATCTGATGTCTGATTTGTGCTACTTTGTATTCCTGCTGGGATTCTGTATTCTGGTTTATTGACTTTGCTCATGTTTTGTACAATACTTGTTTTTTTATGTTGACCATGACACCCCCTGCATCTTAAAGGGGTACTCTGCTGCTCAGCATTTGGAACAAACTCTTCCGAACACTGGAGCCGGCGCCTGGAGCTTGTAACGTCATAGCCCCGCCCCCTCATGACATAACAGCCTTCCCCCTCAATGCAAGTCTATGGGAGGGGGCGTGACGCTGTCACGCCCCCTCCCATAGACTTGCATTGAGGGGGCGGGGTGTAACGTCACAAGGGGGCGGGGCTATGATGTCACGAGCTCCCGGCGCCGATTCCAGCGCTCGGAACAGTTTGTCCCAAAGGCTGAGCAGCGGAGTACCCCTTTAACCCCTTAATGACCAAGCCCATTTTTACCTCAAGGACCAGGCCAATATTATATTTGCGTTTTGGTTTTTTCCTCCTCGCCTTCTAAAATCCATAGCTCCTTTATATTTCCATGTACAGATCCATATAAAGGCTTGTTTTTTGCATGACCAATTGTACTTTGTAATGAAACCTCTAATTTTACCATAAAATGTACGGCGAACCGAAAAAAAAAATTTTTAGGGAAGAAATTTAAATGAAAACACAAATTTTGCACATTTTGGAAGGTTTTGTTTTCGCAATGTACACTTTACGGTAATAATGACATGTGTTCTTTATTCTGTGGGTGAATGCGATTAAAATGATACCCATGGCTAGATACTTTTATATTTTTGTACCGCTTAAAAATAATCTAAAACTTTTTGTACAAAATCAGTAATCGCCCTATTTTGACCACCTATAACTTTTTCATTTTTCCATATATAGGGCGGTATGAGGGCTCATTTTTTTGCGTCGTCATCTGTACTTTTTTTAGATACCACATTTGCATATATAAAACGTTTAGATCATTTTTTATAATTTTTTTTTATTAATAAAATGTGACAAAAAAGCAACATTTTTGGACTTTTAAAATTATTTTTTTACGTTTACGCCATTCACCGTACGGAATCATTAACATTATATTTTGATAGTTCGGACATTTACACATGCGGCGATACTAAATATGTTTATTAAAAAAAAATATTTACACTTTTTGTGGGTAAAATGAGAAAAACTGGCAATTTTCATTTTTATTTTACTTTTTATGTCCCCATAAGGGACTATCTATAGCAATTCTCTCATTGCTAATACTGTTGAGTGCTATGCATAGGACACAGCACTGATCAGTATTATCGGTGATCTTCTGCTCTGGTCTGCTCGATCTCAGACCAGAGCAGAAGACCCCGGGAGACGGCCGGAGCCAGGTGAGGGGACCTCCGGCTGTCATGCTGAATGATCGGATCCCCACGCAGCGCTGCGGGCGATCCGATCATCCAATCAAAGTGCCGCAGATGCCGTGATCTGTATTGATCACGGCATCGGAGGGGATAATGGCGGACATCCGCGCGATCGCGGATGTCGCCCATTACGGGCGGGTCCCCGGCTGCTGCTAGCAGCCGGAACCTGCCGTGTATGACGCAAGCACCCTTCCGAGGCTCGCGGTCATACACAGGACGTAAATGTACGTCCTGGTGCGGGAAGTCCCGCCAAACCAGGACGTACATTTAAGTCCGTGTTTGTTAAGGGGTTAATGAAGGGATTGGCTCCAAGTTGTGAGATGCCATATAGGGAATTTCTGTAAGTGGGCAGGGAAAGAGGTTCAGGGTCAGCTCATGGCTCACTCTTCCCTGCCCTATGTGTTGCATGTAAGTGACAGGATCAGTTATGTTAGGTTTGTGAGACCCTTTTTTCCAACTTTTCATCTTATACGTCTGTAAATGCGCTGTCTCTTTAAATGTTCTGTTGGTTTTATGAGTTAGTTGATGTTGTGACTTCTTAGGCTATCCCCTCTGCTGTTTCATTATCCATTCAGAACCCATCTTTTATCCACACCCTACTAGGCCTGTGTATTTAAAGGGGTACTATGGTGGAAATTTTGTATTGTTTTTTAAACAGATTTGTAAATTACTTCCACATAAAAAATCTTAATCCTTCCAGTATTTATCAGCTGCTTTATGCTACAGAGGAAGTTTTTTCTTTTTGAATTTCTTTCCAGTCTGACCACAGTGCTCTCTGCTGACACCTCTGTACGTTTTAGGAACTGTACGAAGCAGGGGAGGTTTGCCATGGAGATTTGCTCCTACTCTTGACAGTTCCTGACACGGACAGAGGTGTCAGCAGAGAGCACTGTGGACAGACAGAAAAGAACTACACAACTTCCTGTGGAGCATACAGCAGCTGATAAGTACTGGAAGGATTAAGATTTTTGAATAGAAGTAATTTACAAATCTGTATAACTTTCCAGAACCAGTTGATTTAAAAATAAAGCTTTCCACCGGAGTACCACTTGACGTCTGCCTGGTTCATTTACTGGTGGCCTGTGAAAGAAGAAACTTCTGTAACTAGCATTCTGTATTGTATCCTACTTTCTGTTATCTGACGCTGGATGTGTTTCCTGGATTAACCCTTCCCTTTCTGATTCGATATCTCTCTAGTTCTCGGCTCAGATTCCGGCTTGTTAACTCGGATTTATCTGTTGGTTTGTTTGTCTCCCCCTGTATAGTTAGTGTGTATTTACCTTTTGTACTCCTGACTGTTCCTTGACCTTTTGACTGTTGTTTGTTATTTTGACTTGATGTCCCTGCACATAGATAGGAATGGGCCATTTCGTGGTTGTGGATCCGTCGTTTAGGGCAAATGCATAAAAGGAAGGGACAGGGGTTGTGGGTCAGTGCCGGACATCACTTTTTCCCTGGCAATACGTGACAACATCTACATTTGTCTACCACTACCAGAGTCATTTGAAGATCATAACTAGTGGACAGCTGAAACAAAAAAGCTATGACAATAAGACAATGTATCAATAAAGAATTAATCATGATATGTCAGTGATTTAGTCATCCCCGCTTCATTCACAATGTCACACTTGTTTGATGCGGACAGTGATAGTAAAGATTTAATGACAAGAAATACAATCGGACAATTATTAAGGAAAGCCTGTGATTCTTCATGAGTCAGATCTTTAATTATTCACTTCATATTCCAGTGATCTCGCTATTAATTGGCAGAAATTAATTATTAATAGATGGAATTAAATGAGCTAAGACAGTCTCTCTCTAGTCAAATAAAAAAAAATTGCTCGAAATGCGTCCAGTCTTCTAACTTCCAAAAATGATTCTGAGCTTCTGAGTTGTTGGGTTCATCTGCCGGAATCTCTTATTTGGTATTAGAAAATTTAGCACCATGAATGGAAAAGCTACAAAGAAAAATGTATAAAAAAAAAAAAGAAAAAACCAGGTTTGCCGCTTGGCATTTTTTGGGGCAAAAATTGTATCGGACAGATTTTAGCTGGGAAATATGATACGCCAACCTCACTTGCCATTGTTTTCTGTTGGCGTTTTTTCAGTCTTTATTGATGTTTTAAGGTTGAGCCGCAGTTTTTAAGTTTTTTCTAGTGTCTTTTCCACCAAAATTCTTCATTAGAAATCCTCCGCCCCTAGACATCTTATCCCCTATCGAAAGGATAAGTAGTAAGATGTCTGATCGCGGGGTCGGGCCACTGGGGATTCTCTGCTGCACCCAGTGCTCATTTAGAGCGACAGGTGCAGTGCCGGAGGCTTGTGATGTCACGGCCACTCCCCGTTCGTGACGTCATGGCCACGCCTCCTCAATGCAAGTCTATAGGACGGGTCATGATGGCCGTCATGCCCCCTCCCATAGACTTGCATTGAGGGGGCATGGCCGTGACATCACGAGCAGGGGTGGCCATGACCCAGTCATCCGGCATGGAGCGAAGTTCATTCTGTGCACCGGATGTCTGGGGTGCCGCAGCCAAGATTGCCAGGGTCCCCAGTGGCGGGACCCCCGCGATCTCAGCTGCGGCAGCCCATACCTTTGTATAGGGCATAAGATGCCTAGGGGTGGAGTAAAAACACTTCCCGCCACCCCTGTGTTCTGAAGATTTTTATTTAGAAAGCCATCTCTCCTGGTGCACAGAGTGGCGGTGGTCGATATGCCCCCTCCATGCACTGTCTATGGAAAAGCTGGAGATATAAAAGCCCTCTGGTACTTTTAAAGGGGTACTCCGTTGGAAAAAAAATTGAAATCAACTAGTGCTAGAATGTGAAACAGATTTTTAAATTACTTCTATTAATGCCTTTTTAACCCTTCCAATACTCGTTCTCTCATTAAATTAATTGGGAGTGATCCTGAGAATTGCTGTCAGAACCTTCATCTCGTGGACACATTATGCATTTATTGAATGTTAATAAATTCTCTGTCGATAGAGTCACTATTTTTCTTTGAACTACCTTAACGCCGTCTTTTCTCATTTACTTTGTCATTTCTCCCAATTGTAGAGTCTGCCCTGTCGGTGCGGAGTAGGACTTTAATATTTTGTTAATCTGTGGGAAATGTATAAAATACAAAGCAAAACAAAAAAAAAACTAAAGAATAAGAAGATATCATTCAAATCATAAAACAAGAAAATTAGGGTAAAAAAAATAAATAAAAAAAGGTATAAATAGTAATAGTAACATCAATATATTAAAGAAGCACTCTGGGATTTGGGCTAGTAATAGAAGAGGACGTGCAAGTAGGAAGAAAGTAAAAAAAAAAGAGGTAAGTAGGAAATAATGGCAGCAGTGGGGGTTGGTACCCAGTGAAGTCCCTTTCTCCCCCCACTGTTTTGTTTTAGTGGTAGGGGGATTCATATTGGGTATGCCGCCACCCCCCCCCCCCCCCACCTAGTTTATGGAGGGAAATTTGGTTAGTCTGGCAAAGGTTGCAGCTCTCACATGATAGTGTCTCTGAGGGTTGGTGGTGAAAAATTAGCCATTTGCTTTTCAGGAGCTTAAAGGGGTACTCCACTGGAAAAAAAAATGTTTTTAAATCAACTGGTGCTAGAAAGTTAAACAGATTTGTAAATTACTTCTATATAAAAATCTTAACCCTTCCAGTACTTATCCAGGAACTTGTACACTTAGATTCCACTTAGATAAGGCTTGAACTATTGATCACCCAGGTGTATCCGAGCCAAGACTATGTTCTAGAGAGGATTGCTGAGTCTCCAAAACCAACAGGATTCTCTCAGACAATACAAATAGAGAGAAAATTAAACTATTGTTACCATAGGGAATGAGAGGTCTGGTGCTTAAAGGGGTACTCTGCCCCTAGCATCTTATCCCCTATTCAAAGGATAGGGTATAAGATGTCAGATAGCCAGGGGACCACTGCTGGGGACCACCGGGATCTCCGCTATGGCACCCCGCTATCATTACTGCACAGAGCACACTCTCTCTTTACGTCATCTTTACGTCATGGCCCCGCCCCCTCGTGATGTCACGACCCGCCCCCTTAATGCAAGTCTATGGGAGGGGGCGTGATAGCCACCACGCCCCCTCCCATAGACTTGAATTGAGGGGGCGGGCCGTGATGTCATGAGGGGGCGGAGCCGTAACGTAACGATGATCCGGCCCCGTATCGCCGGTCATTACGCACAGAAAGAGTGTGCTCTGTGCAGTAATGATAGCGGGGTGCCACAGCGGAGATCCCGGTGGTCCCCAGCAGTGGGACCCTGCCGATCTGACATCTTATCCCCTATCCTTTGGATAGAGGATAAGATGCTAGGGGCGGAGTACCCCTTAAAAGGGGTAGTCTGGTGGAAAACATTTTTTTAACCCCTTAAGAACCGGGGTTTTTTCCGTTTTTGCATTTTCGTTTTTTGCTCCTTGCCTTTAAAAAATCATAACTCTTTCAATTTTGCACCTAAAAATCCATATGATGGCTTATTTTTTGTGCCACCAATTCTACTTTGTAATGACGTCAGTCATTTTGCCCAAAAATCTACGGTGAAATGGGAAAAAAAATCATTGTGCGACAAAATTGAAAAAAAATACGCTGTTCTTTAACTTTTGGGGGCTTCCGTTTCTGCGTAGTACATTTTTCGGTAAAAATGACACCTTATCTTTATTCTAAAGGTCCATACGATTAAAATGATTCCCTACATATATAGGTTTGATTTTGTCGGACTTCTGGAAAAAATCATAACTACATGCAGGAAAATTAATACGTTTAAAATTGTCATCTTCTGACCCCTATAACTTTTTTATTTTTCTGTGTATGGGGCGGTATGAGGGCTCACTTTTTGCGCCGTGATCTGAAGTTTTTAATGGTTTAATTTTTGCATTGATAGAACTTATTGATCGCTTTTTATTCATTTTTAAATGATATAAAAAGTGACCAAAAATGCACTATTTTGGACTTTGGAATTTTTTTGCGCGCACGCCATTGACCGAGCGGTTAAATTAATGATATATTTTTATAATTCGGACATTTCTGCACGCGGTGATACCACATATGTTTATTTTTATTTTTATTTACACTGTGTTTTTTTTTTTTTATTGGAAAAGGGGGGTGATTCAAACTTTTAATAGGGACCTATAACACTGCACACACTGATCATTGTTATCCCATAGGGACCTATAACACTGCACACACTGATCATTGTTATCCCATAGGGACCTATAACACTGCACACACTGATCATTGTTATCCCATAGGGACCTATAACACTGCACACACTGATCTTCATCATTGATCACTGGTTTCTCATAGGAAACCAGTGATCAACGATTCTGCCACATGACTGCTCAGGCCTGGATCTCAGGCACTGAGCAGTCATTCGGCGATTGGACAGCGAGGAGGCAGGTAGGGGCCCTCCCGCTGTCCTGTAAGCTGTTCGAGATGCCGCGATTAGCCGCAGCTATCCCGAACAGCCCGACTGAGCTAGCCGGCAACTTTAACTTTTAGCCACGCGGCTCAGCTCTGAGCGCGCGGCTAAAGGGTTAATAGCGCGCCGCGATCGGCGCTGCGCGCTATTAGAGGCGGGTCCCGGCTTCACTATGACGCCGGGCCCGCCGTGATATGACGCGGGGTTACTGTGTAACCCCGCGTTATATCAGGAGAGCAGGACCAAGGACGTACCGATACGTCCTTGGTCCTTAAGGGGTTAAATCAACTGGTGCCAGAAAGTTATACCGATTTGTAAATAACTTCTATATAAAAATCTTAATCATTTCAGTACTTATCAGCTGCTGTATGCGCCAGAGGAAGTTGTACAGTTCTTTCCAGTCTGACCACAGTGCTCTCTGCTGACACCTCTGTTTATGTCAAGAACTGTCCAGAGTAGGAGAGCTTTGCTATGGAGGATTTGGACAGTTCCTGACATGGATAAAGGTGTCAGCAGAGAGCACTGTGTTCAGACTGGAAATAACTGCACAACTTCCTCTGGAGCATACAGCAGCTGATAAGTACTGCAAGGATTAAGATTTTTTAATAGAAGTCATTTACAAATCTGTTTAACTTTCTGGCACCAGTTGATTACATTTTTTTTTTTTTCAGCAGAGTACCCCATTAAGATTAAAAGGAGCAGAGTTACCCTTTAGATTTAAAAAAAAAATGTACCTATTGAATTCCTCTTCTTTCCAGTGCCATCAAAGCTCACTGATCTACACTGCTGCCTACTTCCTTTATGGTAATGTACCATCCATACTGATGGGAAGTCACCTGACCACCATACAGTCTATAGCAAAATCCTGAAATCCTATGGATAATGGCAAGAGTGTAGGTTGGCGTATCTCCAATATCAATATCCAAATAACCATGGAATGTCAGAGTCAGGTGACTTTATCGGTAGAACAGAATAAAAAAAAAATTATAATTTAGTTTCTCCCCAAAAACATCAGTTTACAAATTTTTCGAATCTCTAAGATAAAATATGTCTGAAATGATGCACATACTTTCCTGTATTCCCTTTTCTAGTAAAGATGTCTTGTCAGATATTACTTAAAAATCGAAGCGTGTCTGAAAACGCGTGGTACAGTTCAGAATTGTAAGAGGTTATATGAACTAATTGGTGTCAACTACTTTCATTTCTCTTCAATTATAACAATGAACTAGAAACCTGCCTTGTCAGCGCGGTGGTTCAAACACTTCATTTGCAAAGAAAAAAAATCTGAAAAAAACTATAATGTTGATTGAGGCTGAACTGAAGAACGCAGATAATACTGGGTCAGGGGAATGATTGGGAAGCACCATCTTAACCCCTTTCCAAACCATACTGTACAATTATGGCATGGGTTGAGTGAGGGAGTATGAAGCAAGCTCTGGAGACATGGTGGGTACTGGCTGCTATCTGCACCTGGCACCTGTTGGTGATGACCGACTACCGAGATCACCCCAATTTTGAACATTTAACTATTTAGATCAATAGTGATCACAGCATCTCAACAGTTTTTAGATGAGTCAAGTGTAGTGATCGGTACCCTTGTGATGTAATCATGGGGTGCCGATAAGTTATTTTGGCAGTCTGAGACCTCTGCTCGGCCTAGGTGCCTGCCATGACTTCTCTGATGATATATTCTCCCTATGGGAAGGGGTTAATAGCACTATAACAGGACTTAGATAATGCTAAATAATATAATACCTAAAGGTTTGAACTGTGTTCCACAACGGAACTTCCAATTCAGCTGCTGAGTATTTGTGTTCTTTAAATTGTACATTTAACTAGATAATGCTTCACACTCAATGTACAGAGCAGGTTAAAACCTTTGGTTGATTGATTTTAATGATGGTTGAATTGTTCCCTAAATACGAACTGAAGCAATTTTCTAAATGGTCTTCATTAAAAATTTCCTGACATTTAGCTGCTACTTAGAGAAACATGAGATCAATCCATCAGACAGACTTTCTGCCACCTAAGGCTTAGAGATAACAACAAGGGGGGGTTGAATAGGGGGTGGGGTTACACACCATCTCAAATAGTGGACAAAGGGGGGAGAGAAACCTTGAAGCATAGCTCACACAGGCCGGAAAAAAATATTAAAAATATTTTTTTTTTACTTTTTGCACACATTAATTAAATAATAAATACATTATAAATAACTAAATAAGAAATAAATAATAAAACAAAAAAGAGAAAATGATTTATATATATATATATATATATATATATATATATATATATATATATATATATATATATATATAAAAATCGCTGAAAATCGCTGAAAGTGTCTTATCATTTAGGAACAATACATTCTGTTAATAAATCTAAGAGAATAAGAAACCTAGAATTTCGATCTTTCTAAAAAGAGTTTTTTTTTTTTTTTTTTATCACATCTACCAGATAGCTCAGTAGAACCTGGAGGTGCTGAGTTTAAATAATGATAATGATGATAATAATAATTGTTGTTGTTATTATTATTATTATTATTAATAATAATAATAATAATATCATATACTATGTACATAATAGATTTACCTTTGGTCTGGTGTCTCTATAAAATAGTACATGTGTTTTACGGAAAAAAAAATCCTCAATCTTGAAATCTAAATTTAATAATAATAATAATAATAATATTAATAGATCATCACAATAATAATTTTTCTACTGTTATTATAGATAACAATAATTGTAAAATATATCAATAGATATTCATGAATATAATGAGATATTGACCCTTGCACACCATTAAAGGGGTACTCCGGTGGAAAACATTTTTTTAAATCAACTGGTACCAGAAAGCTTAACAGACTTGAAAATTATTTCTATAGAAAAATCTTAATCCTTCCAGCACTTATCAGCTGTTGTATATTACAGAGGAAGTTGTGTAGTTCTTTCCACAGTGCTCTCTGCTGACACCTCTGTCTGTTTCAGGAACTGTCCAGAGCTGGAGAAAATCCCCAAAGCAAACCTATGCTGCTCTGGACAGTTGCTGACACGGACAGAGGTGTCAGCAGAGAGCACTGTGGTTAGACTGGAAAGAACTACACAACTTCCTGTGGAATACAGGATATATATGGAAAGAAAAAACACAGAGATGGCGCCTTGATAGTGCCTTTACCTTTGCTAAAAAGAGCGTTAGATAGGCAGAGGTATTAGGAAATGAAATGCCTGCTCACCTTGTCAAGTTGTGCTAGCGAGCAGGCACAACTCTGGACAGCGCTTTGGGGGGAATCCCGATGCCGCTGGAGGTCTCCTCTGCTACTGGATCTTCTCCGCTGGCCGTGGATGTTCTGCAGGAGCAGGTTACTGCTGGTACCGTTAGCTGGAAAAGCAGTGCTGCAGGTAGCGGTGCTGCGGGAGGAGGTGCTTTGGTCCTCCGATGTTACTCGCAGGATGCGGGCAGAGGTATCCAGATGCGGGGCAGATGTCGGGAGATCCCTGCGCCCCTCAGCCCTTAGGATTAGCCGAACTTGGATGGTGGTAGGGGTCACACGTCTCTCTGCACGTGTAGTGTGCAGGGGTCAGTGGAGGACCACTTTAATTGACCAGGAGCAGCTGGATGTCGGAACCGCTGGAGGGCGGTAAAATACAATGGAAGGAGTGCGGGGTGTCTCTGGCAGGAGGCTTCCCCAAAAATGCCCACAGTGCTGGAGCGCTTCACTGGTACTGGTGAAATAGAACTGCAGACTGCAGTATTAAAATCCAATAGGTATTTATTAGCTACGATAAAGGTAACAGAAAACAAAAAACAAGGGGGGGGGGGAAGCAATCTTGTACGGACTACGCGTTTCGAAAGGTATCCCTTTCTTCCTCAGGTCTGAGACTGTCGGCATTTTTGGGGAAGCCTCCTGCCAGAGACACCCCGCACTCCTTCCACAACTTCCTGTGGAGCATACAGCAGCTGATAAGTACTGAAATGATTAAGATTTCATATAGAAGTAATTTACAAATCTGTTCAACTTTCTGGTACCAATTGATTTAAATAAATAAATAACAAATGTCCACCAGAGTTCCCCTTTAAGCACCAGACCTCTCATTCCCTATGGTAACAATAGTTTTCTTTTCTCTCTATTTGTATTGTCTGAGAGAATCCTGTTGGTTTTGGAGACTCAGCAATCCTCTCTAGAACATAGTCTTGGCTCGGATACACCTGGGTGATCAATAGTTCAAGCCTTATCTAAGTGGAATCTAAGTGTACAGCTTACCTCTTTATTAATGAATCAATGTCCTGTTGTCTAGACTTGATCTTACAACCAATATCACAATATTCCGTATTGCTACATTGTGTTTTTTCAATCTAAGAAAGCTTTGACTAATTTAAGGAAATCTATTACTCTGCATCTAATATATACACCGCAGAATGTGAGAGATCAGCTGAGTGAAGACGACTGGTAAATGGAAAGAAATAAGAAGTTTATTGTCCTGGCAACAATAATAGAATAGTAATTGTTTCCAATTGTTCATGTCTACTCTATCTTCAGGAATGTACAGACATGGCCATTGATAATATAATTGTGATGGCGGGTTAGCCCGGCAGGTGAGCTGCGGTAGATGTATGTTGACCTTGACAATTAACTGTTACACTTGTCTTCATTCCATCCAGGACTTGTCACTTATTGGTCTTGTTTTTAGATAAAAGAGCTGAATTTGTTTGAAAAAAAACTAAGAAAATGTCAAAGAAAAGTTATAGGAGCATATGATTTGTAAGAAATTTGTATATTTTTATATAAATTTGAACATAAATAAATCACTCAATGACAGCATGTGAAAATGTTGAACCCTTCCTCTGTGCCGCCACACAAACCTGTCTCTAAACTATACAGACAGTTTTTTCTCCTCATGGCTCGGCTTTTGCTCTGACATTGTCAACTGAATTTATCCCAGGCGACTCAGATAAAAGTGTAGAAACTTCTCTAAAATAAGGGGCCCAAGTGCTAAATTTTAAGTGTCGCAGCAAAGATTCTGAATGCCAAATTTTAGTTTTTCCTTTTTTATAAGTAAAAAAAAAAAAATTATAACATTTAATTTTTGTATTCATAAGCGGCATAAAGTATCCCTGGTTGATGTTAGATGCCTGCCAGTGTTAAAATGCACATGGAGGTATCGGAAGACACGGTGTCTTTCTGCAGATTTTCCAAAAATTATCCCTTTTGGGAGGTTACACCATCAAGGGTGATGGTGGTGGCTTAGTCGTTGACTAATGTGAGTTGTAGTAGACTGTGTAAAGGAGGATTTTAAAGAAGATTATTTTGTTGAATTTTGCCCCAACCAACTGGAAGTTGCACCATCATGGATTAGTGGTTTACTGGAGGGAATGGTAGTAATATGTGTACAGCAGGAGGATAAGAAAACTGTTTTATAGACAAATTTTGCCAGCCAGGCCGCTCAGGTGACTGGCTGGAGTTTGTACCAGCAAGGGTGATGGTGTAGTGGTTTAGTAATATGAGGTGTAGTAGTCCGCGTACAGCAGGAGGTTAAGAAACCTTTTTTTTTTACTTTTTTTGAACGCCTGGTTGGAAGTAGCATCAGCAAAAGTGATGGAGGACTACAAGGACTCGTAGTAGACAGCAGACAGCAGAGGTTTAAAGAATTTACTTTTGTCAAATTTTGCACTGCATGCTTTGTGCTTCACACAGATAACTGCATGGCGTGGCTTAACCTCTGTGCCACATGATTGTGCACAGTGGGGAGGGGGGGTATCAGTGGGTGGGTCAAGCAATGACAGAGATGAGGAACAGAGAAGCTAGGACCAACAATTCCTTGAGCAGACATATTTTTTTTAAATATTGGTAAAGATTTTGTTTGATGAAACAAATAATATTCATAAACACTTTGTTTACAGAGCAGACGCGTGTGTCTTGAAGGCGTTAATTGCTTTTTTGCTATGACACAACTAGAAGGATAGGATACGTGTTACATTGAAACACTTGTATGCAGGAAAAGTGTACCAACAGGACAAATGCGTGTGCCTTGAAGGCGCTTATTACTTTTTTGCTATCACACAACTGGGAAAATGTAATACATGTTAGATGAAACCAATAATATTCACCATAAATTTGTTCACAATGCAGACGCGTGTCACATGCACACCCTTTATACTTTGCTACTATTTAACAACTAGTAAGATATGATTTGTGTTTCATTGAACCAGGAAAATAAGCATACAGTGTGTCTTCATGAGGCTGATGCATTTTAATTGCACCTGCTTTTTAGTTCACTACTTACAATAATGTTTTTGCGATTAATCCCTGTAGATGTGAGTAAAGGGGCTATGCTGTGTTTAAGGCATTCTCTATATGTGTGGGTAGTATACAGGTCTGCCACAGCACAGCTTTGCTTAGTTAACTACTTGTTATGTTTTTTCTTTTACATGAGTCGTCAAAAGGCCTTGCTGGGCTTTGTGGTACACAATGAGGCTTCTATAGGAATTGGCAGGAGGTCCCCCTATGGTCAGTCCACACACAGAGGCTGGGAATGATCACTTCTTTGCTGGGGAATGATCACTTATTTCCTGTTATAGATCAGGAAAGGATTCTAGCTCCTGGATGAGAATTGTGGCTCCTGTCCTGCACACACAAACACACACACACACACACAAACACACTGTTTTTCTTTCTTCCCTATCTCTGTCCTATTTCTTTACCTATAGCTCTCTCTTTCATTCTCTCTCTACCCTCAGACTGACTGCAGGGAATAGCATGTAAACCCTTATAACTGTGTAAAAATGCCCTACCCCTAGCTGTGTCCTATTGGCCTTTGGACTGATTGACACATAAAACCAGCAAATCATATGATATCATATGAACCTGACATGATGACCCCCCCCCAACACACACACACCCGCGGTCCTCTCCCTTCCTCTGGGCACCAAAACGTCATGCTTTTTATGTATTTTCCCTACTTTTACTGGTTTGCACAAACTAGAATGGAAAAAGTTTGAGAGTTCTTGGAGCCAAGCAAAACGCAAAGTTCGGGTTGAATCTGAGTTCGCCACGGACGGCTCACTCTTCTCTACTAGGGACATAGCCGGCTCCAGTTAACAGGCAGGTTGCAATGAGGCAACAGATTTGATGAGTAACATCTTGATTCGGCAAAAGACCATCTCTGCAGAAAATACCTGAACATATTCCTCTGTATTGTAAGTGGTTTCAATAGCCAGTAATGGAGGAGATGGTAATATGAATCTTCCAAGCAAAAAAAAAAAAAAATAGAATGTTATCACTGTTGTACATGTATTCTGTAAACTGTAGAAATGTTTGAAGGAAAATTGTTATTTCTGGAAAATAACCAGTTGGAGGAATTTTGTATAAACTGCACGTCTATTGGAGGTCTCTTATTATTAAAAAAAAAAAAAATTTAAGTACACACCTATTGGAGATCTCTTATTATTAAAAAAAAATGTAAGTACATATCTATTGGAGGTCTCTTATTACAACCCTTGATTTCTACTTCTTTGCCAATTCCCTCTGTACCTCTCCCTATTCTTTACCCCTTTTCCCATTGAATTGATTCACAAAAGCAGCTATTTAATTCAATAAATAATAACAGGATAACTGGTAAATAAAATAAGCAAACAATAAATAAAAACAATTAAAAAAAAAAATATCTCTATTAGGCTTGGTATTTACAATGCACCAATCATACTAACCACCAGCACAATCAAAAATGAACGAAGGTCCTCGGGGTTACAAAGATCTGACACCCAACAGGTGCTCAGTGTTACAGTTCTTTTATCCCCCATCTTTAAAGGGGTACTCCTGCCCAGCAAATGGCTAATTTCTCACCACCAACCCTCAGAGACATTACTCTGTGAGAGCTACAACTTTTATCAGACTAACCAAGTTGCCCACCATTAACTAGGTGGGGTGGGGGGGGAGGACATACCTGAATCCCCCTACCACTGAAACCAAAACATTGGGGGGAGAAAGGGACTTCACTGTGTACCAACCCCCAACTGCTTCTATCCTCGCCTCATTTATTATTTTTTCCTACTTGCCCCTCTTTTACCCTCTTCGATTACTAGGGCAAATCCCAGAGTGCTTTTTGAATATTTTGATCCTACTATTACTGTTTATACCTTTTTATAACTTTTCCCCCTCATTTTCTTGTTTTATGATTTGTATCTTCTTATTCTTTGGATTTTTTTCTTTTGCTTTATATTTTATACATTTCCCGCGATTAAGACAATTTTAAAGTCCTACTCCGCACCGACAGGGCAGACTCTACAAGTGGGAGAAATTACAAAGTAAATGAGAAAAGACGGCGTTGAAGTAGTTCAAAGAAAAATAGTGACTCTATCGACAGAGACTTTATTAACATTCAATGAATGCATAATGTGTCCACGAGATGAAGGTTCTGACAGCAATTCTCAGGATCACTCCCAATTAATTTAATGAGAGAACGGGCGCGCGGTGTGCAGGAGAGCTCCGCACTGTATTCAGACTGAGGAAACGCCAGAACATTTGAATAAAACTCTTAAGCCAGTCACTCCGCTGAATTCCGCTCTCACATTCTCCTATTATCCGTTGCCATGGCTTTTCATTAAGGTTTAGTTATATTCATGCATTTCATTAAAAAAGCTAAATACCTGCTAAAAAATAATAAAAATATATAACAAGGAATTTAAGGGGTACTCCAGTGCTCCAGCATTCTGGACATTTTGTTCAGAACTCTCGGAGTCGGTGGCCGTGATCGTGACTTCACGGCCATGCCCCTCATGATGTCATACCATGCCCCCTCCATTTATATCTATGGGAATGGGCGTGTTTCGCCAACACGCCCACTCCCATAGACATGAATGGAGGGGGCATGGTGTGACATCACTAGAGGGCGTGGCCTCGATGTCACGACCACCGCCGCAGGAACCCGACGTTTGTTTAGAACGGTGGGTGCTGCGGGAGATCGTGGGAGGGGGGGTCCCAGCAGCAGGACCCCCACGATCAGACATCTTTTCCCCTATCCTTTGGATAGGGATAAGTTGTCTAGCAGAAGAGTACCCCTTTAATCTATTTCTAAATAGGGACATAGGTTAAAACAACATACCACTGCACACTAATTGTTATATGTTGGTGGTTGGAACAATCCACAATTATTAGTCTTGATCAATATAACTGAGGCTGCATTCCTAAGAAAATATGCAGACAATACTGATTATTTTAATATCACTCACACGCGCCCCACTCTGCATGTTTTGTCGGGTCCCCACCATCATGAGGAGGAATTATGGGCAGACAGTTGGAAAGTGATGTCTAGCTCATCACACCAAAGAGTCTGATGGTTGCATGGATATTGTGTCCCCGATCCTGGACACCTGGTAACTTGTAGAACAAACAACAAACAGATCCAGCAGATGCAGTTAAAAGACTTCTTGCTTCATTGAAAGTGTCCATGCATTACAAAAATCTATTAGCAGTCAGAACACAGACGTGTTTCTGGTACCCTGACACCCTTAATCATGACTCCTACCTAGTAGAAGCCACATGGCTGAGACGGGAGAGACTGTTTGTACGCTTTCAAATTGATTGAAAAGTCTGTTGAAAAATTTGAAGTTGAAAAATCTATTTACCTGCAAAACCACATGACCATTGACAATCAATTAAAAAAATTGCACATCAACACAGTTTTTTCACTGGATTGTAGTCGCATTTTAAGGGGTTATTCACTTTGGTACGTACCTGCCCGACAGTGATGGACATGCT
Source organism: Hyla sarda (assembly GCF_029499605.1). NCBI lineage: Eukaryota > Metazoa > Chordata > Amphibia > Anura > Hylidae > Hyla > Hyla sarda. Next base: position 10,548,187 of record NC_079201.1, on the reverse strand, counting down.
TAGGAAGGATCTGTGCTTGTCTTGTGGCTAAATGGCTTTGTTGTGAGTTTACTATAATGCTGCTGATTTCGTTTTGTTAAACGACTATTTCCTGTTGCAGTTCCCTCCCTCCAACTACAAGTCCCAGGATTCCTTGTTTGTAAGTGTGCGGTCACTTTTCTCCCTCCCACACATCAGCCACCCCACCCATTGAAACACACTTGAGCTCCCTTCCATGCAACAGACCAGTGTTTTCTAACCAGGGTTCTAACAATTCCCTGCAGAATCCTCTCCCTTCCACTCAGCGGTCGCTCCACCCATTGAAGCAGACCCGCTCCTTTGAACACCTGACTAGTGATGTAATGTCTCGGACAACACTGCAACCTGGGAAAACCTGAGATGACACTAATTTTGTATGCTGTTAAAAATAAACACCAGGGAAAAGATCACATAAGAATTGCACGGCCACTGTCAAACACAGGTACAGACACTATGTAAGGAACTACACTAACATTACAGCCCCTGTAGCACAGTCAAAAAAAATAATAATCCTGGAATACCCCTTTAAGTCTATTGGTGTCCTCTGTGTTGCTTTTACTTTACAAGAAAAACTACATGTAGGAAAATCTCTTTCCCTTGTTTCTATCCAACAAACTTGTTATGCTGTTACGGACTTGACCTTTCGTATTATACAATCCCTTACCTTGTTCAAACCGGCAGCAATGGGGGAAAAAAACGCTGTTCTTTAATTACATTATTATGGATCTTCAGGTTTCTCGACAATGTTTTATTACTTCTGTGGTTTTACATTATATAGAAGGCAGCGCTTATTGGTAATGCTATAAACCATACAAATATTGAAAGCAGAAATATTACCTGAACCATCCTGGGCGCGACTAATTTTAATAGGGTTTTTTTCTCTATAATACTGACAGGAAAATATAACCCTAATCATCAGGCGGCATGCATACATTTATAGCGATTTTTTTTTTTTTTTGCTGCCTTATAAGCGGCCTTGTGTCTTCTGGGGTGTGAAATTCGGAATGGCAGACTAATGAATAATACATGCCTTACATTTATAGGGTTATAATTTAGCCGGACTGTATCATTTTCAATGAAGGGCAAGCCTAAAATTGCCTAGATTGAATCAAATTGCGCTCGTCGTATTAATTTTTTTTTCTGATGGGTTGTAAAAAAAACGAAATGGAGACGTTATTTATTTTCGGATTTAGATTCGGCTGAAGAAGTGAAGCGCTTTGTGCGGCCGCTCCGTAATTCACAACTTAATTAAACAAAATGATAGAACGGTTATTGCAATTAAAAATGCCAATACTCTTAAATAATACAAGCGGCGAAGACCTTTTAGACGGCTTTTAATATTTCACTGCGATACAAGAAACAGAAACCATTTACTGACGGTATAGACAAATAATAAACAATCTAAAAACAATATTGAATATTTCCTGGTACCTATTGTACTGCTGCCTTGCCTAAAATGTTTGTAGGTATGGGACGAAAACAAAGTCATCGAAAAAGAGTAAATACATACAAAAAGCACAATTGAAAGGCCGGCTTCGCACTACTGAACCTCAGAGATTCCAAGTGCAGGCAGCGCACTGATTCAGTGCACTGAATCGGTCGGCACTAGGACCGCACAGACATTGCGGCCCTCATAGACGGCAATGTCTGAGGAACAGAGATCAGCCAGAACATTGAACAAGTTTAATGTTCGGGCAAAAAAATTTTAGGGTATTTTCGCGTAATTTTCGCGTTTTATTTTCGCATATGCGAAAATTCGCACATGCAAAAATTCGCACACCAGTCTCACACAGTAGTATTAGAGCCTTCTTTACACCACACAAGCTGGAAGCAGAGAGGGGTGATCACTGTAATGTGTGCTGTGAAAAATAACCCAAAAAAAACGAATATTCGTAATTACGAATATAGTGCTATATTCGCGAATATTCGTGAATTCGCAAATATGCGATATTCGCGAATAAAATTTGTATTGCGAATATTCGCGAGCAAAACTAGTGGTGTATGGTCCGACACCCTGTTATTACTTCAGGCCGGACAGGGTAAGGTTACAAGATACACATGCCCATCAGGCCTGTTCGGTGATCTACCGTTACCATTGAAGTGCCGGATAGACTTGAACCCTCTTATTCAGATGAATGGGATCATTTTGATCACGATTTCCCTCCATAGCTTTTCTACAGTGCCAGAGGGAAACTAGGCGGGAAACTTTTTTCACCTTTTTCTGGTTGTATTTTTAATGCAGACATTTTTCTATATTTTTTGTTGTTGTTTTTTGTATAGAAAAGCTTTTATATGTCGGGGCCATCGCATTAACTGCTATCCGACAGCGCAAAATGCTTAAGCTGCTGTCGGATAGCAGTGTAATGTGCCCCAGCAGGTTCACTTACCTATCCCCGCTGCTCCGGGTCCACTTCGCGATCCTCCGGTGTCTTGCGCATCTTCTCCAGGGTCCGGGCCTTGCTTTCCGGCGTCGTTATTACGTCACTACGCACGCCGCGCCGGCGCAGCACCGTAATAACGTCACCAGAAAGCGAGGCCCGGACCCTGCAGAAGATGCGGAAGAAGCCGGAGGATCGCGAAGAAGACACCGGAGCAGCGGGACAGCATCGGGAGCCCCTGGGACAGCATCGGTGTCACGATTCGGCTTCCAGGTAGTGGATCCTCTGTGTCAGCGAGGGATTGGCGTGGACCGTGCTAGTGGACCGGTTCTAAGAGGCTACTGGTGTTCACCAGAGCCCGCCGCAAAGCGGGATGGTCTTGCTGCGGCAGTAGCAACCAGGTCGTATCCACTAGCAACGGCTCTACCTCGCTGACTGCTGAGAAGGCGTGGGACAGAAGGACTAGGCAGAGGCAAGGTCAGACGTAGCAGAAGGTCGGGGGCAGGCGGCAAGGTTCGTAGTCAGGATGGATAGCAGAAGTTCAGGTACACAGGCTTTGGACACACTAAACGCTTTCACTGGCACAAGGCAACAAGATCCGGCAAGGGAGTGCATGGGAGGAGATCAGATATAGCCAGGGAGCAGGTGGAAGCCAATTAAGCTAATTGAGCCAGGCACCAATCATTGGTGCACTGGCCCTTTAAGTCTCAGAGAGCTGGCGCCCTAGAGAGCGGAGCCGCGCGCGCCAGCACATGACAGCAGGGGACCGGGACGGGTAAGTGACCTGGGATGCGATTCGCGAGCGGGCGCGTCCCGCTGTGCGAATCGCATCCCCAACGGCCATGACAGTGCAGCGCTCCCGGTCAGCGGGACTGACCGGGGCGCTGCAGGGAGAAAGACGCCGTGAGCGCTCCGGGGAGGAGCTGGGACCCGGAGCGCTAGGCGTAACAATCGGGAGCGGTGAGGACCTGGTCCGAGTACAGATGCCTATACTTTACATTGCACAGATCCCTCAACATGGATGGATTCGACAAACCATGGGTCGTTTGGAACGAATTACCATCGTATGTTGAGGGACCACTGTACATAAATAAACAAATAAAAAAAGAAAACATAAATTGAACACCCCAGAATAAAACCTTTTATATTTTGAATAATACATTAAATAATAAATGCTAAACTTATCGTAACACCTGGCTGCAGATAAAAAACACAAAAAAACTCTTGTGAAAATGATTGTTTTTTTTTTCCTGTAAATACTATACGGCCATTAGCCATATTATGAAGAATAGTAATTTCTGGTAAAAGCACACTGTCCTCCAAGTAGTAATGGATGAAACCACACACTACCGATAGGGGAGGACCGGTTAGGTATCTGTACGGTGTATTTTATTTCTGCATGTTATAGATTTGATGTGAAGACTCCATTATGATATTTTACTATGTGTAATATCTGGGTTTTGCATGTATAATGTACCAGGTCACGGAATACAATTTAGGAGATAGTTATAAAATCGCCATTAAACAGGATAAAACGAAAAAGGAAACGTGTAGGAAAGATTTGATATAATGTGACGAAGCTAAGTACAGTGAAGCCCGGATTCTTTAAGGTGGTAATAAAGAGGGGAATACTTAAAATACCGTAGTCAATTTCCATATTAAGGAGATTTTAAAGATTCCCATTAGATGGCAAATTATACTTCAGCTCAAGATAGGTCGAATCAGGACAAGATTTCATATAGAGGTGAAGGAATGCGCAAGAAAGAAGGATGTACAGCGCGGGAGACTCAGGAACAATGGAAGTTTATTCACAAGCCAAACAGGACATGACGGTGACTCAGGTACAGGTGACGCGTTTCGGCCTCACAGGAAGGACTTAGCCATACGCTGGATGCACATGGGTGGATCTTTATGGGAGGACGGACCCAGCAACAGAAATCCCCTGTGCAACAGGATCCGTACCACCCATATTGGTTAACACAATACAACACAATAAAAACATGCACAAAATATGCAATATATAAATATAGTTGTAGATGCTAAAATACGTATTCTTTTTTTAAGTCTGTCCATAGACCATAAAAATAATAATTTCAATAACAAAGTATAAATATAGATGATGCACAGAAAATTAGAACAGAAACAAAAAGAAAGAGCTGGTGTACAAATTCCTAAAGCCAACATAAATACTAAGCCGGATAGGACACACCTATAGATATCAAATGTAAATATAATACCAATTTAATAGCGCAGGATTGTGTCCAATTTTCTATTCAATCCTTTCGGGAACCTAGTATCTAGCTTTAAAGGGGTACTCCGCTGCATAGCATTTGGAACAAACTGTTCCGAACGCTGGAGCCGATGCTGGGAGCTCGTGATGTCATAGCCCCACCCACTCATGATGTCCAACCTCGCCCCCTCAATGCAAGTCTATGGGAGGGGGCATGATGGCTGTCAGGCCCCCTCCCATGGACTTGCATTGAGGGGGCGGGGTTGACATGAGGGGCGGGGCTATGATGTCACAAGCTCCCGGTGCCGGCTCCAGCATTCGGAACAGTTTGTTCCAAACGCTGAGCAGCGGAGTACCCCTTTAACCCCTTAACGCATATGGACATTTATAAACGTCCATAAGCGTCTCCTGAGGTATGATGCCCGCTGAGCGCACTTCATACCCGGTTTCTATAGGCAACCGGGACCCGTGGCTAATGCCGGACATTGCCGATAAGCCTGATGTCCTGCATTAACTCTTTAGACGCGGCGATCAAAGTTGATCGCCGCGTCTAAAGTGAAAGTTAAAGCTTCCCGGCAGCTCAGTCGGGCTGATCGGGACCATAGCGGTAAAATCGTGATGTCCCGATAAGCTAGAACGCAACAGAAGGGTGCCTTACCTGCCTCCTGCGCGTCCGATCGGCGATGGATTGCTCCAAGCCTGAAATCCAGTCTTGAGCAATAAACCGCCGATATCACTGATCCCTGCCATTGCAATGCAATGGCAGTGATCAGTGTATTGAATCAATGTACTGCATGTTATAGTCCCCTATGGGAGCTATAACATTGAAAAAAAAAGTGAAAAAAATGTTTAATAAAGATCATTTAACCCCATCCCTAATAAAAGTTTTATTCACCAACCCCCTTCCCCCCCCCCCCAAAAAAAAAAACATATGTGGTATCGCCGCGTGCGTAAATGTCCGAACTATAAAAATTTGTGATTAGTTAAACTGCACGGTTAATAGTGTACGCGCAAAAAAATGCCAAATTCCGAAATAGCGTGAATAAGTATATCACCCCAACTGTGTTGCAGTTGATATACTGCTTGATGGAGAAACTGCATTTGTTGACAGAAGAAGCAAACATGGTGGAACTATACATTATTTTGCAACAAATGCACTTCTTTGCTCCACATTTAAAGGAGCCAAGGTGATTTAACCAGGTAGGCTTCTTCTGTGATCGGTCCCGAAACAGGCTCGGAGAAACTCTTTGTCCCAGAGTGGGAGCTTTTTTAGATACACAAATGTTGCCATTGGTCAAAGCTCTTTTGAAATCCAGGTCAGTATATACAATCGGCAAACTTTTGTCTGTGATGTTCTTATTGGCTTTGAATTCAGTGCTGTACTGGCTGGAGAACACAATGGGAGAAGATTGTACATTGTCCTTGCGTGGTCTTGGTCTGGCGATCCTTGCTATTGCCAACCTGAAAGGCTCCATCAATGGTCCACTGTGGATATCCTCTTTCCCTTAGTCAGTTGCCAATAGCAACAGCCTCAGCAACAAAATCGCTTCATTCAGCAATTGCGGCGGGCTCTTATCATTTCGCCAATGGAAAGATTTTCAATTACATGTGAGGAGTGGCAGGATATGGCGTGCAAAATAGAATTAACTGCTGCATTTTTACGGTAGGTGTATGAAATAACAGTACTGCCAGTGCTGTCACCACTGAAATGCAAATCCAAAAAATTCATGGATTCTGGTTCAAATGTAACGGTAAACCTGAGATTGAGGTTATTGCAATTGATGAAATCTGAGAACTCCCGTATGGCTGCTACATCGGACCCCAAATGAATAGGAGTTCGTCGATGTAACGGCCATACCAGACAATATGTTCACTGTAGGGGTTCATGGGGATGAAGAGAATCTCCCACCAACACATATATATGTTGGCGAGAGAGAGGGAGAACTTCACCCCCATCGACGCTCCTGTGGTCTGGAGGAAAAACATGCCATTGAACATAAAAAAATTATGACTTAAGAGATATTGTACCACCAATAGGATGTATTCCTGCAGACCGGGAGTTAGTTTCCAAAAACCATGACAAGGACAAAATAGCTAAATCATGAGGTATGACAGAATATAACAAGGCGACATCCGCTGTCACCCATATAAATAATTTCTCCCATTTTATGTGACTCATCATTTCAAGGACATGCTTGGTGTCCCTAATGTACTCGGGCATAAGAGGAATTAGGGGTTGGAGTAAGGAGTCCACCCACTCACAGAGACGATCATTCAGGGACAAAATCCCTGCAACTATCGGTCTGATTGGGGAGGGAAAATTTCCTTGTGCACCTTGGGGAGGGAATGGAAAATGGGGACTATTGGTTGTTCTACAATAAGATTAAGTTTACTGGAAATAAACCCATTTTCAACCCAAAGGTGCACAAGGGATGATAGCTGTGTTTTGAAATGTGTGGTGGGGTCACTCGGTAGGGGTCTATATGTGTGAGTGTCTCACAGCAAAAGAATGTTTATGCGTCACGCCCCCTCCCATAGACTTGCATTGAAGGGGTGGGGTGTGACATCACGATACTCCATCCCCGTGGTCAGGAGGCATAATACTTTTAGCCTCCAGTGCTTCCTGCGGTGCTCACAGGTGGGTGCTGCATGCTAGATTGCGGGGTCCACAGCAGCTATCGCATGAATCTTGGAGATTGGGCGACAGCGAAAGCTCTGCAAAGGAAAAGCATGTGGTGGAGTCCAAGGTCCGGGGAGAAAAGCCTACCCGGACGAAGCGCGCAACAGCGCGTGAAACAAACCAGTTGTAGCCTCTGAGCGCTCCTGAAGTCCACAAGATCTCCCCCGTGATCTCTTACATGCCACCAAGGCATTCTGAATTTTTCGTTCTGAATGCTGGGTTCCGGGCAGTAGGCGTGACGTCACGGCACTCCACCTCCATTCATGTCTATGGGAGGGGGCATGACTCCCATAGACATGAATGGAGGGGTGTGGCCTGACATCACGACCCCCGCCACAGGAATCCAGCATTCTAAACATAATGTTCAGAACACCGGTTGCCTGCACGGAGATCGTAAGGGGTCCCAGCAACGGGACCCCCGTGACCAAACATCTTATCCACTATTCTTTGGATAAGGGATAAGATGTCTAGGGGTGGAGTTCCCCTTTAATTAAATATTCCAGTATAAAGTGCCGTCTACTGAAATTTTTGGATTTGTATTTCAGTGAATTATTTCATCATTTTTTATGCCGGTGTATTGTAAATCTAGCGAAGCACAGTCAGGTCGTAGAAGAGAAATCCACGTAGATGGAGATGACTAAACTTTAAGAATAAGTGAAGCCCTTGTTCATATTATCAAGTGTCCAATAAAGCCGCTGCAGTTTAGCGGAGACTAATTGTTTGGCTGAGGGTAATCCGGCTGTAATGGAGAAATGCAAAGGTCCATTACACATTAGCTTGCAGTTCTTGTTGTTTATTGTCCATCTCTGTGGTACATGCCTGGGGAATTCAGCCTTATGTCTTTTTTTTTTTACTTCCATAAAATGAACAGAAGGAACATAAATGATACTGCAGCGACATCTAAATTAAATGCTGTTAATAAAAAAAAATTATGATAATAATACTATATATATTTTATTTTAAAATGAAATAAAATAATAATAATATTAATAAAAATTAAATAAAATAGTAATACAATTAATAAAAAAATAACAATAATAACATTATTAATAAGAATGAAATAATAATAATATTAATAAAAATTAAATAAAATAGTAATACAATTTATAAAAATTGTATTATAATATTATTAATAAAAATAAAATAATGATAATATTAATAAAAATTAAATAAAATAGTAATACAATTAATAAAAATAAAATAATAATAATAACATTATTAATTAAAATAAATAAGAATAATAAAATTAATTAAAAAATAAACTAATAATATTATTAATTAAAAAAATAATAAAATGTATTAAAAAAAATAAACTAATAATAATATTACTATTACAAATAAAATAAACTAACAATGAAATTAATATAAAAAAATAAACTAATAATAATTTACAACTTACTCCTATATTAAAATGTTTAACAAGTAATATCAGTGAATACCGTAATCTAGTTTCAATATATGATGGATATGAGGAAATAAATTATAACTTTTTTCAATATTTTGGAGTGCTAGGCCAGTTTTACAATTACAATTTAAATGTTTCTTTTGGTAGGCTAAAAAAGTGTCTGCTTATGCTGATGTACATAAAATACAAAATTGTTTTTCCCCAGAAAATGCTGTGTGATTTTTTCCTTTTTTTATTTTAAATTTTTTTAAATGTTTTTTATTTTGTTCCGATGCCCTTATACTTTTATTATATAACAGGAGATTTAGATTTAGCTAAGAGGAGACAGAGTTCTGATCTCTATAAACGTACAGACATGTACAAAATTGTTTGTACATTCTGTTAAAGAGAGACAATCCAACAATGTTAAAGGGGTACTCTTCCCCTAAACATCTTATCCCCTATCCAAAGTATAGGGGATAAGATGTTTGGTCGCGGGGGTCCCGCTGCTGGGACTCCTGCAATCTCACTGCAGCACCTGGTGTTTGTTTAGAACTGCGGCTTCTGCATCGGAGCCTTGTTACTCCACAGCCACGCCCCCTCATGATGTCATACATACTATTTTAATAAAATGTTATAGCCATTGCTAGGAGTGGATCAGATTAAAAGGGTACTCCAGCCCTAATACATCTTATTCCCTATCCAAAGGATAGGGGATAAGATGTTTGATCGTGGGGGTCCCGCCACTGGGGATTCCCACAATCTGTCATTGCGCACCCACCTTTGTGAGCTCTCCGCAGCACTGGAGGCTCTGAGTGTGTAGTGTGATGGCCAGAGTATTGTGACATCACAACTCTGCCCAGTGTGACGTCATGCTCCTCCCCCTCAATGCAAGTCTATGGTAGGGGGGGCGTGACAGCACTCCAGTCATCCAGTGCACAGAGCGAACTTCGCTCCTTGTCGGATGACTGTCGATGCAGGGCAGAGGCTCGTGATGTCCCACTTGTGATGTCACGGCCATACCCCCTCAATGCTAGTCTATGGGAGGGGGTGTGATGGCCAAAGGATAGGGGATAATATGTCTGATCATGCTGCTGCATCTGGCATTCGTTTAGAGCATCTGTTCAGCCCCAGAGGTTCATGATGTCATGGTCAGACCCCCGCAATCAGACATCTTGTCCCCTATACTTTGGATAGGGGATAAGATGTCTAGGGGCGGAGTACCTCTTTAAATCTGAACCTTCTAAAGTAGAGGGTCAATTACTATTTCATATTGGACATATGTCTTTTTCCAACCATACAATGTAACATGTTCTTGTTTATGTAGGAGGCTCTTCCCGGTATTCCACATTAAAGGAAATGCTTACTTAAGCAGTTCTAATTGAATTCCCATGTACGGCCTTCTTATTTTTTTCCTGAAATGCAGTTTAATCAATAAATTACATTCGCCTGGAGCATTACTGGATTATTAAGTGTTCCTTGAAAGGCTGACCAATGTATATTCATAAAAACATGTAAATTACTATGAAATCAGCATTTATCGTGAAGCAAAGTCATTATACCATATATTTCTAGATTAATTCTTACTAATTAAATTGTGATGGAAATTATTAGGTTTCTTCAGTAAATATATCCAATGGGGTAACAACTAACATGATTTAATGATTCTTATATAGGTGACTATAGGAAAGTTGTATGGCAGAGATTGTTTTTAGTGTTGAGTAGAGATGAACAAACTTCTGTCGATCCTGAACAAAAAGTTTGGTTTTACAACCTTATATTACTTTAATTTTTTATTAGATTGTCTGGGGCAAACACAATGCACTGGACTTAGGGAATGTTTCCCCATGCTTACACAGCAAGCCAATTCACCGCCTTGGCTTACTGCCAATTGCCGACAAGTACAGGGTTTCCCCAGCAAAAACAGAAAACTTTTTGGGATGTTTGCCAGAAACCATTATACTTCCGCAGGGAGAAGGTGCTGGAGCTGTAAGTTTGGTTGTTTTTATTTTATTTATTTATTTATAGTTCAACTTTTTTTGTTTTTAAATCTTTCTTTTAAGTAATTTTTTTTAATCTTTGTGTGTGTTTTTTTATACTTACTTTTGGTTTAGAAGCAGAAACCACCTTATGAATGGTCCAAGAATGGGGCAGTAGAAGGCTGGCAATATTAGGCTGGGAAGGGACAAAATATAATAGTCTTTGCCACCATGGTAACACCAGCCCCTACTGTTTGGCTTGTATTTTGGGGGAGACTCCAATTTTTTTTCCCGATAGATATAAGATAGATAGATAGATAGATAGATTTTTTTTCCTCTATAACCAGCCAGGTACAAAGCCAAGCAATAGCAGCCTAAAATTGCCAGCGTGGCAAAGGACATATATTTTGGCCATTGCCAGCCTAATAATACCAGCCTGCTACCACCCAGTCCTAGAATATCATTTTTTTTATGCTTCAGGCCGGACAGGACCTGGCTCTTACAGTGCCGGGGGGGAACCAGGGTAACAATGATGGGTTATTGCTAGCCATTTTATGGGCTTGCACCCATGTTAGTAATGGACACCATCTATCAGACACCTCCCACTACTATGCCAAAACTAAATGTAAAAAAAAGACACATGTAAATAAAATTAAAAAAATATTAAAATATAAACACCCGAGTCATTGCCCTCATGAACCCTATTATTAAATTTAAAAATGTATTTTTCTTTTTCTGTTCTTGATCCTCAGTAATCCAGTCCCCTTCCAGTTAAAAGCCTGAGGCTCTCCAGTCCAACTAGTATTCGCACAGCGGTCTTGACCCCTGAGCAACAGAGCAGAAGCCAGTATTGAATACCGTATATACTCAAGTATAAGCCGACCCAAATATAAGCCGAGGCCCCTAATTTCATCCCAAAACCCCAGGAAAAGTTATTGACTCGACTATAAGCCTAGGGTGGGAAATACATCATCCCCCCCTGTCGTCATCCCCCCTGTCATTAACACCCCCGTCATCATCACCCTGTCATTATCACCCCCGTCATCATCACCCTCGTCATCACCCCCCCCCTTCATCTTCACCGCCTGTCAATCCCTTTCAGTGGTCTTCAACCTGCGGACCTCCAGATGTTGCAAAACTACAACTCCCAGCATGCCCGGACAGCCATCGGCTGCAGGTTGAAGACCACTGAGAAGGGATTGACAGGCGGAGAGTTCACTCGAGTATAAGCCGAGGGGGGGGGGGGGGGGGGGGGGGCATTTTCAGCACAAAAAATCGTACTGAAAAACTTGGCTTATACTCGAGTATATACGGTAAGGCATGCAGTTTATTTCTGTAGTTATGCTTCAGTTGTATGTTATATTGTTGTACTTTATTTCTTTTATACTATGCTATAGTGCCTTAAAGGGGTACTCACCTGGAAAACTTTTTTTTTTTTTTAAATCAACTGGTGCCAGAAAGTTAAACAGATTTGTAAATCACTTCTATTAAAAAATCTTAATCCTTCCAGTACTTTTTAGGGGCTGTATACTAAAGAGAAATCCAAAAAGAAATGCATTTCCTCTGATGTCATGACCACAGTGCTCTCTGCTGACCTCTGCTGTTCATTTTAGGAACTGGAGAAAATCCCCATAGCAAACATATGCTTCTCTGGACAGTTCCTAAAATGGACAGCAGAGGTCAGCAGAGAGCACTGTGGTCATGACATCAGAGGAAATGCATTTCATTTTTGGATTTCTCTTTAGTATACAGCCCCTAAAAAGTACTGGAAGGATTAAGATTTTTTAATACAAGTGATTTAGAAATCTGTTTAACTTTCTGGCACCAGTTGATTTAAAAAAAAAGTTTTCCACGGTAGTACCCCTTTAATAGTTATGTGTATTTATGAAGCTGAGATCAGCAGTTATGTACGGCAAGAATCATCAATACACTAAGCTACAGTACATACAGTGCTCAAAAAAAACTGTATATATGTAACAACCCCATTGCTTCATAATGCAGAAACGGTGTGATACTAAACACACAATGGTCGCCGGTGGAACCCGCTGCTTGGTTGACTTACTGATGGTGGATAATATAGCGTTCATTCTTCCTTTGTCAAACTGTACGCAGTATTCATAGGTAAAAGTTTATATAAAAATGGGAAATACATTTCCTAGCATGCAATAAGGCCCCGTTATACATAAGAGAATGCGGAGTTTGTAAGGTTCTAACATTAAAGATGTTGTGTATAACAATAAAACATTTGCTTCCTAAGGCTTTTTATAAGGAAATTGATTTGTCTTTACACAGCGGGCTTCATTTGTAGCTGTATGTAAAGATGGCGCTTGCCGCAATGTCAGATTTATAAGTGTCAGAATCTTCCTATAAATATTATTTAAACAGATGGCGCACACTGAACACATTGTGTTGCATAAAACTATTTTTTTTTTACAAGTGGAACACAAAAAAAATTATAGAACAATAAAAACTCTAAAGAAGCAAGTGCATAAAAGTAATAGAAAAGAATGCAAGTCAGGCACATAAAAAAGTCATATACAACAAACAAAGCAATGTAAAGTGGAAGTGTGTACTGTGCAAAAATAATCATTTCATTGTAGCAAATATTGTTTTTTTTAATAAGAACTGGACTGGATCAGTCACTTTCTAACTTCTTTTTCTTTCTAAGCTAGGTGTCAAGGAGGCGGTGCCGAGCTGCTCAAGTGCCACAGCCTGACACACCTCTTCGTTCACCCTTAGCTCCCAGCCATTATTCGTCTGATCTACAAGGCTCTGTATGTCAATTAAAGAGGGTCTGGGGGATTAGGGTAAGTGAGGAGACCTACTAGGCTGTGACACTTGAGCAGCTTGGCACCGCCTTCTTGACACTTGGCTGAGAAAGAAAAAGAAGATTTTATAAGCATGATCACTGATGTCCACCATGATCGATGAGGCCCCAGCTGCTTATAGCAGCTGGAGCTCACCTGCTCTGTTGCGCACGCAGCTTCTGTACTCATTTCTTAGCTGCGCCGTACATGTATGGTGCTTTACGCTTTTATTTTTATTTTTTTCAATTTTAACTTTTTTCTTCTATTTTTCTCACATTTGAATGACACTAATATAATGTTGCAATTTACAAATTAAAGGACTATCCTATATAAGAAAAAGGATTTTTTTTGTCAGAATCAACACCATTTTATTTCTATAGGCTGTCTGTTTTTGCGCTCACTTAACCTCTTCAGGACACAGGGCGTACCTGTACACCCTGCGCCCGGTCCCGGTGTTTAAAACGTGGTCACGCCGTGACCTCGCGTCATACCGGGTCAGTCCTGGTGGCTTATGATTGCCGTGACCCTGGGCAAATAGCGCTCAGCACCGATCGTTGTGCCGCGCTCTATTAACCCTTCAGACGCGGTGATCAAAGTTGATCGCCGCGTCAAAAACGAAAGTAAAAGCTTCCCGGCAGCTCAGTCAGGCTGATTGGGACTATCGCGAATAAAATCACGATGTCCTGATCAGCTAGGACGCGAGCGGAGGCTCCGTTGCGTCCGAGCTACAGGCTTGAGCAATCAACCCCCTATTGCGCTGATCCATGCAAAGCTATGGCTTTGCAGGGATCAGGGTAAAAGATCAGTGTGTGCAGTGTTATAGGTCCCTATGGGAGCTAGAGCACTGCAAAAAAAAAAGTAAAAAAAAGAAGTTAATAAAGATCATTTAACCCCTTCCCTAATAAAAGTTTGAATCACCCCCCTTTTCCCATAAAAAAATAAAGCAGTGTAAATAAACATATGTGGTATCACCGCGTGCTGAAATGTCCAAACTATAAAAATATATTGTTAATTAAACTGCACGGTCAATGGTGTACGCGCAAAAAAATTCCAAAGTCCAAAATAGCGTATTTTTGGTTGCTTTTTATATCATGAAAAAATGAATAAAAAGCGGTCAAAAAGTCTGATCAATACAAACATGGTAATAATAAAAACCTCAGAATACGGCACAAAAAATGAGTCCTCATACCGCCCCATACACGGAATAATAGAAAAGTTATAGGGGTCAGAAGATGAGAATGTTTTACGTATAAATTTTCCTGCATGTAGTTATGATTTTTTTTTAGAAGTACGACAAAATCAAATGTGGTGTCCCGGTACCATATTTCATACGTTTCTTTGTGGTGAGGTCCCCAAAGTCAGAGTCCCTAGGAACAGTGGGAGTAGTCTACCTCAGCTAGCCCCTCGTCACCCCATAGTTAGTTAATATTTATGTAAATAAATATGTCTATTAAAGATTCTTGCCTTGTTTGCGTCGCAGGACCTGCGAAAAAATGAAAATGCAAAAATGGAAAAACGCTGAGTCCTTAAGGGGTTAAAGAGGTACTCAGCTGCCCCAGCGTTCGGAACATTTTGTTCAGAATGTTTGGAACGGGCAGTGGGGGTCGTGATGTCACGGCCACACCCCTTGTGATGTCACACCACGCCCCCTTCAATGCAAGTCTATGGGAGGGGGCGTGGCAGCTGCCACGCCCCCTCCCATAGACTTGCATTGAGGGGGCTTGGTGTGATGTAATGAGGGGCGTGGTCGTGACATTACGACTCCCCCGTCACCCCTGAATGCCGGGTGCTGCACAGAGATCACGGGGGTCTAGGGGCGAAGTTCCCCTTTTAATAAAGCTGAGCTGCAACACCAAGTTTAGCCTATAAACAAGTGTGGCGCTGTTCCTGAAATATCAACTAGCCCTTTTTTTTTTTTTATACTATATATATATATATATATATATATATATATATATATATACATACATATCTCTACAAAGTTGCAGTGTATAGTTATAGTATTTGTCTGTGCATGTTGCCTCACTTTTTAGGTACTTTTTTAAATATATTTTTTAGTTTAAATGGCAAGCCTTAAAGCTGCTAATCCCTAAAATGACCGAGGGAGACAAAAACCTGCTGAGTAGTCCCATGTAATGTCAGCTAGAGTGCGCATTGTTACGTGGATTTATACCTAAATGTAGTGTCCTGATATTTTCCTAGAACAGCATTGTGAAGTCCTTAGTATCAATCCACTGGGACAATCGGGGAATAGCCTAGTTGGCCTTTATTTGTAGACTGTATTAGAAATGCAAACACTGAATTTTCTTTTTAACCTATTTCCTTGCAGTTTTGTCCTTAAGCAGCTATAAATTCCCATCTCTAGGACACGACTGTATTCTCAGCATTCTGCTTGTTCTAGCTCTGAACAAAACCGGTCAAGCGTTAATCCTTTCCCCACCTATACCTTACATCTATATTTTTAGGATGTAAAGAAGACAGCAAGAGCTGAGCCTCCACCAGGATATATAGAAGACCCCAGAGTCAGAGATGACTCCAGTTCTCATTTAACTCATTAGATGCCACAATCAGCAGAGACCCCAGCATCTAAATGGCTTAAAAAGAGGCTCCTGAGGCAAAAGGTTCACATATGTAGGGTAGGAGTAGGCTATTATTTATGTATTTATTTGATTATTTATTTATTTACCTAATGTGCTCAGCCTGGAGGAAAACATTAAAAACACATAAACAATACTTACTCTTCTTGTTCCCACTGCTGATGGTGTCCCGAAGCTAGTTCCATTGCAAAGAATCTGCTGTGTTTGGGGGGGGGGGGGGGGGGGCATGTGCACTGCCCACTACATTGGAAAATAATAATAATTTCAAAAAATATATTGTACTTAAAGGGGTACTCCACTGCTAGACACCTAACCCTAACCCAAAGGATAGGGGATAACATGTGCACTGCCCACTACATTAGAAAATAATAATAATTTAACAAAAAATATATTGTACTTAAAGGGGTACTCCACTGCTAGACACCTAACCCTAACCCAGTAGCAATCAGTGCAGACTGATGCAGCTACTCATCGGTGTGGCAGTTTTTCATCAAGTATCTGGAGGATGTTAACCTGGTCACATGCCAGATGTGTTGGCAGAAGGTGAAGCGTACCCAGGGTCCCAATGTTGGCACCACGGCCCTACGTCAACATATGCAACGTCACCATGAAGCGGCCTGGGAGAACCATGGCTCCAAAGTGGTCGTCCAGCCTGCTGCATCACCCAGTGGCATGCCGCTCCCTGTTTCAGCCAGCCAAGGCTCCACCACCTCAGCCGAAGGGAGCTGTGTGTCATACCCATCTTCTGTCGCTCCAGATGCTTCTGCTCCTCCTACTTCGAGTCAGTCATTCCGCCAGCAATCCATCGGCGAAGCCATGTTCAAGAGACAACAGTTGCTGGTGCTGCAGTCCCTCCCTTTTCAAGTGGTGGACTCTGCACCTTTCAGAGAACTGAGTCCCAAGCCATCATCTCTTTGCAATGAAGGCAGTACCAGCCCTGCACAATTTTGTGAAACAGATGGTGGTCCAGTCCTTGAGCCTGTCGGTATGTACCAAAGTGCACGGCAGCGCCGACATGTGGAGCTGTAACTACGGTCAGGGAAAATACATGTCCTTTACGGCCCACTTGGTGAATGTGGTTCCTGCACAGCCACAACAGCAACTTGGACAGGTCACGCCGCTTCCTCCTCCACGCTCTCAGGCTGTTGGTCCTGTGACAGTGTGTGACTCTGCCTCCTCATCCTCCACCTTGTCCTCAGCCTCCACTGCATGGACAAGTCTCAGTGCCCCTCCAGCATACCATCTGTGCAGGGCACGGTGGTGTCACGCTGTTCTTCACATGGTTTGCCTTGGAGTCACACAGGGGAGGAAAAGCTAAAAGTCATTCATCAAGAAATCGAATCATGGCTTACTCCACGAAAATTGGAAATGGGAACCATGGTGACCGACAACGGGAAGAACATCTTGTCTTCACTGCGACAAGGAAGCCTGAGGCATGTGCCCTGCATGGCACACGTGTTCAATCTGGTTGTCAAACGGTTCCTGAAATGTTCCCACCATCTGCAAGACATCCTAACAATGGAAAGGAAACTTTGCATGCACTTCAGCCACTCTTACACCACAAAGCACACTCTCCTTGAGCTGCAGCGTCAGAACGGCATCCCCCAACATAGTCTGATTTGCAACGTTTCCACAGGTTGGAATTCCCCCCTCCATATGTTGGACAGACTATATGAACAGGGAAAAGCCATCACCGATTTCTTGATGATCCAAGCGGATAGGTGTAACTTTGTCAACCAGTAGCAGCTCATACGTGACACCTGACGTTTGCTCAGGCCCTTCGAGGAAGCCACATTATTAGTCAGTCGCCAGGATTACGGGATGAACGATGTCATTCCACTGCTTCATCTACTACAACAGGTGTTGGAAACGATGGCTGGTCAGGGAACTGGAGATGTGGCGCCTACATCTCACGGCCACATGAGCCCTGTGGGGGATGACAGGAGGGGGGGGAGGGGCACAGTGGAGCACAGTTTAGGTTTCGCGAGATTGGTGATTTTTCTAGTCATCTAACAGGAGAGGAGGAGCAGGAGCAGCCAGAGGAGCTAGAGGGTTATGAGGAAGGCGAGACAGAGGACCCAGACACACCATGGCCGTATGCAGTGGAGATGGAGGCAGGGAGTCCCTCCGAGTCACTTGCACAAATGGCATGATTCATGCTTACTTGCTTGAGTAGTGACTGCAGAATTGTCACCATTCGGCAGCGGGACCCTCGCTACCGGCACAAAATGGGGGCCTTTTTTACACCCACTGAGAGGGAGGACAAACTGACCTACTACAGAGACATCCTGTGTAGTCAGTTGGCCGATGCCTATCTGAGCCATCGTCCATGCTCTCACAGGTCTTACTCGGGGGGCCCTCTGCGATGCCACTGCTGCTGGGGAGGGGTGGCAGGAGCAGTACCAGCTCCATCAGCAGCAGCCTGAGTCTACAGTCGCTGATGAGTACCTTTCTTCACCCGCATAGTGAAGCAATTCATCAGCAGCAGGTGGACATGGAGCAGGACCTGAACCAGCAGGTGGTGGCATACCTTGACATGCCCATGCCAACACAGCTTGAAGATCCGCTGGACTTCTGGGCAGCCAAATTTGATTTGTTGCCACAACTAGCAGAGTTTGCCCTGGAAAAGCTGTCCTGCCCAGCCAGTAGTGTGCCATCAGAGCGGGTGTTTAGTGCAGCGGGGGGCATAGTCACCTCAAGGAGAACTTGTCTGTCCACGAAAAATGTGGAGAGACTGATCTTTATGAAGATGAATCAGGCATGGATCAGCCAGGATTTCCATCCACCAATGCCTGATGCATCAAAATAGGTTGACCATGGCGCCACACCAACACTTCACAAATATGGATGGTGCAAAACAGATTTAAGGTGCTGCTCCCCAGTTACAGACATTCCTCCGCATCAGACCACAAGTAAGTATTGAGGATATGCATTAGCTAAAACTTAAATGGGCACTCTCACTAAAACAAATTGTTGCTATTGCACTCCTTATGGTAAATAAATAAGATTTCTAATATACTTTGGTTAAAAAAAAATTAAGTTTTCTATGTTTTACTTGTGCTTAAAAAAGCTGAAGAGCACATTTCCCCCCATCTTATACACAGACTTAGGACTGAAGTCAAAACACAGGAAGTGCAGCCTGGAGTGCTGATGGGGGTGTGTCCAACCAACAGCATGTGGCAGTTAAGTGTGAGAGGAGCTATGATTGGATGAGGCTGGACACCCCCCCCTCAGCACTCCAGGCTGCACTTCCTTTGTTTGGACCTCGGTCTTAAGTTTGTGTATAAGAAGGGGGAAAATGTGCCCTTGAGCTTTTTTAACCCCTAAAGGACCGGGGTTTTTTCCGTTTTTGCATTTTCGTTTTTTTGCTCCTTGCCTTTAAAAAATCCTAACTCTTTCAATTTTGCACCTAAAAATCCATATGATGGCTTATTTTTTGTGCCACCAATTCTACTTTGTAATGACGTCAGTCATTTTGCCCAAAAATCTACTGTGAAACGGAAAAAAAAATCATTGTGCGACAAAATTGAAAAAAAAAACGCTGTTTTGTAACTTTTGGGGGCTTCCGTTTCTACGTAGTACATTTTTCGGTAAAAATGACACCTTATCTTTATTCTGTAGGTCCATATGATTAAAATGATCCCCTACTTATATAGGTTTGATTTTGTCGGACTTCTGGAAAAAATCATAACTACATGCAGGAAAATTAATACGTTTAAAATTGTCATCTTCTGACCCCTATAACTTTTTATTTTTCCGTGTATGGGGCGGTATGAGGGCTCATTTTTTGCGCCGTGATCTGAAGTTTTTAACGGTACCATTTTTGCATTGATAGGACTTATTGATCGCTTTTTATTCATTTTTAAATGATATATAAAGTGACCAAAAATGCACTATTTTGGACTTTGAAATTTTTTTGCGCGCACGCCATTGACCGAGCGGTATAATTAATGATATATTTTTATAATTCGGACATTTCCGCACGCGGTGATACCATATATGTTTATTTTTATTTTTATTTACACTGTGTTTTTTTTTTTTTTATTGGAAAAGGGTGGTGATTCAAACTTTTAATAGGGGAGGAGTTAAATGATATTTATTCACTTTTTTTTTCACTTTTTTTTTGCAGTGTTATAGGTCCCATAGGGACCTATAACACTGCACACACTGATCATTGTTATCCCATAGGGACCTATAACACTGCACACACTGATCATTGTTATCCCATAGGGACCTATAACACTGCACACACTGATCATTGTTATCCCATAGGGACCTATAACACTGCACACACTGATCATTGTTATCCCATAGGGACCTATAACACTGCACACACTGATCATTGTTATCCCATAGGGACCTATAACACTGCACACACTGATCATTGTTATCCCATAGGGACCTATAACACTGCACACACTGATCATTGTTATCCCATAGGGACCTATAACACTGCACACACTGATCATTGTTATCCCATAGGGACCTATAACACTGCACACACTGATCATTGTTATCCCATAAGGACCTATAACACTGCACACACTGATCATTGTTATCCCATAGGGACCTATAACACTGCACACACTGATCTTCATCATTGATCACTGGTTTCTCATAAGACACCAGTGATCAATGATTCTGCCGCATGACTGCTCAGGCCTGGATCTCAGGCACTGAGCAGTCATTCGGCGATCGGACAGCGAGGAGGCAGGTAGGGGCCCTCCCGCTGTCCTATCAGCTGTTCGGGATGCCGCGATTAGCCGCGGCTATCCCGAACAGCCCGACTGAGCTAGCCGGCAACTTTCACTTTGACTTTTAGCCGCGCGGCTCAGCTCTGAGCGCGCGGCTAAAGGGTTAATAGTGCGCGGCGCCGCGATCGGCGCTGCGGGCTATTAGAGGCGGGTCCCGGCTTCACTATGACGCCGGGCCCGCCGCGATATGACGCGGGGTTACTGTGTAATCCCGCGTTATATCAGGAGAGCAGGACCAAGGGCGTACCTGTACGCCCTTGGTCCTTAAGGGGTTAAGCACACAAAAAACATAGAAAACTTCATTTTTTTTTAAAACAAAGTATATTAGAAGTATTTCTTATTTACCATAAGTAGTGCAATAGCAACAATTAATTTTAATTTAACTTTTCCTAGGATAAAATATATGTACCCAAATTTTCTTTTTTTAAATCAAACAAAAGAAAAGGTGTGCAAAAAACACCATGTGCCACCTACACCACCAAGTATTGATGTGATGCAAAGACCTCTAAAAGGTGGAAGGGAACGTATGGTCCATTGTAACCGGTGGGGGGTAAAAACTTCCCCTGTAAGGCCCTACTCTCGCATTATTAAAGGGGTTATCCAGGAATTTTTTTTTTCTTCTATCAAAAAATCTTAATCCTTTCAGTACTTATGAGCTTCTGAAGTTAAGGTTGTTCTTTTCTGTTTAAGTGCTCACTGATGACACGTGTCTCGGGAACCGCCCAGTTTAGAAGAGGTTTGCTATGGGGATTTACTTCTAAACTGGGTGGTTTGTAAATTACTTCTATTAAAAAATCTTAATCCTTTCAGTACTTATGAGCTTCTGAAGTTAAGGTTGTTCTTTTCTGTCTAAGTGCTCTCTGATGACACCTGTCTCGGGAACCGCCCAGTTTAGAAGCAAATCCCCATAGTAAACCTCTTCTAAACTGTGCATTTTCCGGGACAGGTGTCATCAGAGAGGATTTAGACAGAAAAGAACAACCTTAACTTTAGAAGCTCATAAGTACTGAAAGGATTAAGATTTTTTAATAGAAGTAATTTACAAATCTGTTTAACTTTCTGGAGCCAGTTGATATATATAAAAAAAAATTCTTGGATAACCCCTTTAATTCCCTTCTTGGCAAGTGTTACTCGCCCAAAAAAGGGCAGCCCCCCGCAGGAACCTCTCCCTATTTCCCTCTACAAACACTGCCACTGCCTCCCATAGACTTGCATTGAAGGGGCGGGGCATGACATCATAAGTGGGCGGGGCTATGATGTCACAAGCTCCAGCTGAGCAGCGGAGTACCCCTTTAATGTGCGTATTGTTTACACAGGCCCGTTTCACCCAGCTGATGCTTTTGTCTTGCGACATATATTTCCATAATTTGGGTAAGCTACCGCGCATTTACTGCCGGCGGCATTAGGACTGAAATAGCTTCCACCATAAAGTAATGTATGCTTCAAACAATCTAATTATAGTATTCGCCGTATCAGTGTATTCTCCCATAATTCAGCCTTAAATGTTTATGGATGCGGAGGTGCAGTTAATTCTGAACCTGTATAACACCCAGAGCTTCCATTCCTCCAAAAGAAAAATAGTTTAATTAGGAAAAAAGAAGAAGAAAAAAAAACAAGAATAAATGAGCAATAAAAGAGTAAGAATAAAGGTCATTGGAGATATCAGAATGAATTCCTTTGAACCATTGAGCTAAATTATTAATTGGACAATATATTCGAGTCTCAGTCATTTGAAGGTACAAAGGGAAATCTTTATTAAAGGTTAGGGTTTCTCTCTTGTTACCGGAGTAGTTTATAAGACAGCTAGGAATCCTACTGTCAGCTACGACACATTAAAGGGGTACTACGCCCCTAGGCATCTTATCCCCTGTTTAAAGGATAGGGGATAAGATGCCTGATCGTGGGGGTCTGGAAACCCCAGCGATCTCCCTGCTGCACCCGGCGTTCGTTTAGAGCGTCGGGTTCAGCACCGGAGGCCTTGTGACATCATGGCCACACCCCCTCAATGTAAGTCTATGGGAGGGGGCATCACGCCCCCTCCGATAGACTTGCATTGAGGGGGCGTGGCCGGGACATCTTGAGCAGGGCGTGGCCGTGACATCAAGAGCCTCCGCCCCGAATCGCCAGTCATCCGGAATGGAGCAAAGTTGACTCGGTGCACCGGATGTCTGGGGTGCCGCAGCCCAGATGGTGGGAGTCCCCAGCAATCAGAAGTCGTATCCCCTAAAGGGGTATTCTATATTCTATTCTATATTCCAGGAAAAAACAATTTTTTTTTTTTCTTAATATCAACTGGCTCCAGAAAGTTAAACAGATTAGTAAATTACTTCTATTAAAAAAAATCTTAATCCTTCCAATAATTATCAGCTGCTGAAGTTGAGTTGTTTTTTTTTTCTGTCTGACAACAGTGCTCTCTGCTGACATCTCTGCTGGTCTCAGGAACTGCACAGAGTAGAAGAGGTTTGCTATGGGGATTTGCTTCTACTCTGGACAGTTCCCGAGACAGGTGTCATCAGAGAGCACTTAGACAGAAAAGAACAACTCAACTTCAGCAGCTCATAAGTACTGAAAGGATTAAGATTTTTTTTTTTTAAGAAATCATTTACAAATCTGTTTAACTTTCTGTAGCCAGTAGATATAAATTATATATATATATATATATATATATATATATACATGTTTTTTCCTGGATAACCCCTTTAAGATAAGGAATATCAAACAAGCAATAATCATGGATCTCAAATCAAAAAGAAAACACATTAGATGGGTATGCTGTATAAGAAGGTAAATACATTGTTATTACTATTGTTATAAAAGTATCACAAGCAGAATAGTTTCTGTGGCACCCTACCCAAAACTCATAGAGCATCATGGAAACTCTGTAAGTGGAGCAGGGACTCCTATCGCAATCTGACAGGAGTCCCCTGCTCCTTCAGCTTCGTTTTAAAGGGGTACTCCAGTGCTTAGACATCTTATCCCCTATCCTATTCCTGGATATAAATTTTAAAGAGCTGGAGGAGAGGTGTATAATTACTATATATATATATATATATATATATATATATATATATATATATATATATATTTCCTGATCCCATAGAGATAGAGCTTTATAACTGATAACGAGTCCCCTGCTCCAGCAAATCTTTTAACAATATGCCAGCTATGCATAACGCATCGCTGGCTTACTGTTGGAGATTTGCGTCACCGATTTGCTGGATGCTCTGTGCCCAGCAATCTGTGACGCCACTGAAAAGTAAGCCTGTGATGCACAAAACATTGTGTTCTTACTTTTGGGAAGAGGCACAGATTCCTTGGGTCATGCTCAGAGCATTCAGGGCAGGGAATCTATTAACAGTGTTGCTGTTTCCATGGCACCCTATTCTATAGGGCTCTATGGAACGTACAAAGGGGAGCATGGAAACCTGTCTTTGATAGTCACATAGACTTGCATTGAGGGGGCGGGGAGTGATGTCACACGGAGGCGGAGTCGTGACGTCACGATCTTCCGTTCCCGTGGTCGGGAGCCAGACCCTCCAGCGCTTCCGGAGCAGTAAGGGGTGGGTGCCGCATGCCGCAAGACCCCCGTGATCAGACATCTTATCCCCTATCCTTTGGATAGGGGATAAGATGTCTAGGGGTGGAGTACCCCTTTAAGCCTTTTTCTGGATCAACACTGTTGAGTGGTAAAATGTTTTACTACACCCCAGATATTTTTAGTAATCCTCCTAGATCCATCAGAAATCCGACCGCAGGTCAAATGTAATAATCTGTTGTTCTGTGGATAAATATCTTACCCAATTTTTTATTGCATAGTTTATTAATGATAATCTAGGGGAATGTCCTCTTCAATGTTAACTATCAGCAAATGTAATTGTTAAAGGGGTTCTCCACCATAAGGGGATTAAAGTACATACCTGCCAGACAGTAATGGACATGCTTCTGTGTGCTGAATGGCTATGTTGTGAGATTACCATAATACTGTGGCTAGCTTCTTGTGATATTGCTATTTCCTGTTGGAGTTCAATCTCTCAAACTACAAATCCCATGATTCCTTGTTTGTAAGTATGAGCTCATTTTACTCCCTCCCACACATCAGCCACCCGACCCTAATTTTTCTCCCTCCCACACATCAGCCACCCCACCCATTGAAACACACCTGTGATCTCTTTAATGCAATAGACCAGTGTATTCTGACCAGGGTGCACCCCGCTGTTGCAAATTCTTGCAGAATAATCTCCCATCCAGCGGTCGCTCCACCTATTGAAGCACAGACAGGCTCCCTCTGAACACCTGACTAGTGATGTAATGTTTGGGGCCACACTGCAACCTGGGAAAACCTGACACCATACTCATTTTGTATGCTGCAAAAAATAAACATTGGGACAAAGATAACATATTGCGGGACCAGCCATCAAACACAGGAACAGACACTATATTATGAACTACACTAACTTTAGAGACCCTGTAGCACAGTAAAATAAAATAAAAATCCTGGAATACCCCTTTAAATAGTGCAGCCAAGTATTATAAAAGTCTCAGAGGGTTTTTGAAGTATTGTGCAATATTTTGGTAAATTTAGGAACCATGCCCAGACCAAGTCTGATGCCAAACAATTCTGCTTCCCACCATTACATTCAAAACATTCCTCTATTTTTTTGTGAGATCTGAAGGTTATGCAGTAAAGACTGTAATAAAATTCGGCTTTTGAGATTTTGTTTTTTATATTACCGGAGACAAGGAGAAAAATGACTTATCTTATTCACAAACATCAGTCACCTTCACCTTCTTTCATCTGTCTCACAGAATCTGTCATCTTTATTTATTCCCCCACACTTCTGCTTTTAAAGGGGTACTCCACTGGAAAACATTTTTTTTTTTAAATCAACTGGTGCCTGAAAATCTTAATCCTTCCAGTACTTATCAGCTGCTGTATGCTCCACAGGAAGTTCTTTTCTTTTTTGAATTTCCTTTCTGTCTGACCACAGTGCTCTCTGCTGACAAGGAACTGTCCAGAGCAGGATAGGTTTGCTATGGGGATTTTCTACAATCTTTAAAGGGGTACTCCCATGGAAAACTTTTTTTTTAAAATCAACTGGTGCCAGAAAGTTAAACAGATTTGTAAATTACTTCTATTAAAAAATCTTAATCCTTCCAGTACTTATTAGGAGCTGTATACTACAGCGGAAATGCTTATCTTTTTAGATTTCTCTGATGTCATGACCACAGTGCTCTCTGCTGACCTCTGCTGTTCATTTAAGGAACTGACCAGAGTAGGAGAAAATCCCCATAGTAAACATATGCTGCTCTGGACAGTTCTTAAAATGGGCAGCAGAGGTCAGCAGAGAGCACTGTGGTTATGACATCAGAGAAATCTGAAAAGATAAGCATTTCCTCTGTAGTATACAGCCCCTAATAAGTACTGGAAGGATTAAGATTTTTTAATAGAAGTAATTTACAAATCTGTTTAACTTTCTGGCAACAGTTGTTTAAAAAAAAAGTTTTCCACGGGAGTACCCCTTTAAACACAGTTATTAAGGAATGTTACACCATGCCTTGATAACTCTGTTGGAAGATAGTGCTGTGGGGGTCCGTAGAGCCCGACTATCAAGGATGTTGCTTATTACAGTCTAGCAAGTGCACAAATGGTAACTTCTGGGGATGTTATGGCCAGAGGTGTCAGCAGAGAGCACTGTGGTCAGATAGAAAGGAAATTCAAAAAGAAAAGAACTTCCTGTGGAGAATACAGCAGCTCATAAGTACTGGAAGGATTAAGATTTTTACATAGAAGTCATTTACAAATCTGTTTAACTTTCTGGCACCAGATTGATTTAAAAAAAAAAAAATAGTTTCAAGGAAATCCCCTTTAATCCACTAAGGCCATGTTCATACGTCCAATTCCGTGCAGACCATTCCCAGGTGCACATTGCGCACATTTGAATGATCCAGTAGGCGTTCCAATGGGACTGCTGAAGTGGAATTCGGCACGGACATCAATGTAAACCTACCCCTAGGCTAGGTTCACACTACGGAATCTCTGGGCAGAATTTCTTCCAGAGATTTAGTCGGCGGCACTAAGACCTCACGGACTGCATTGCCGTCCCCATAGATGAAAATGCATTTCTGGGTGGATCTTTTGGAAGATCTGCTGAGAAATGCATTGACATCTGTGGGGCCGGCAATGCAGACCGCGCGCTTGATCTCCGGCAGAAATTCTACCCAGAAATTCCACAGTGTGAACCCAGCCTTAGGGTCTATTCACACGGCAGAATTTCCGCTTGCGGAATTCTGCCTCAAATTAAAGCCTATAGACTTCTATGGGATTCTGCACTCCCATTCACACTTCTGAATTTCCGCAAGCGGAAATTCAGAAGTGTGAATGGGAGCGCAGAATCCCATAGAAGTCTATAGGCTTTAATTTGAGGCGGAATTCTGCAGGCGGAAATTCTGCCATGTGAAAAGACCCTTAAGGTACTGTCAAATATGTCCGGCTCAGTTTCCCTCCGGGGCTGTAGACTAGTGCCAGAAGGAAACCGATGATCATACTGATCCAATTCAATTGAACGGGACAGTTCAGATTTATCCAGTGCCTCAATTGGGACACCGGATCACCAAGAGGCCAGATGGGGGACTACAACTTGAAACATTTCCTCGTCCAACCTACAGAAATAACTGGGCGCCAAACCATAGACAATAGATGGACATTGCCATCAGTTGTGGCCGTTGTTCTGGTTCAGTACTGAACCGGATCACAGGACAAATGTGACAGCCCCCTTCTCATCTGACTGTGTGCCATGCAAATGTCTCTGAACCCCATTTTCCTATGGTTGCCAACAATTTTTAGGGACACTTCAGCAGTTTATCCTGTTGTGGGTTTTTTTTTGTAGGAGAGGGGCTGTAGGGGGCACTGAGGACAGTGCAGAAGGATTTGATTTCCTACAATAGTGATCTCATCTGAAGCTAAAATTACTGTTTTTCTGAATAGCCCTTTTAATCCAAGCTAGAAACCTGAATTACTTCAGACCCGGTAAACTCAGATTTTAGCGGGTTAAAGAGCAGAATGCAGTGATTGTATGATTGACCCAGCACAGCAGACTCAGGGAGGAGGTGAATGCATGGTGAGTGAGGGTGGGCTCAGTGCTTGACTCGGACATGCCCCTTCCTGAGCTGTGGATGTCAGAATGAGTGACCAGCAGAACAGAGGGATTTGTGAGCCAAATACAGAAGTCAGACACATATAACCTCAACTATGAGAGACAGAATGAGAAAAAAAATCCATAAAATCCCATTGTTTGATTTTTTACGAATTTATTTCCAAATTATGGTGTAAAATAAGTATTTGGTTAATAACAAAAGTTCATCTCAATAGTTTGTTATATACCCTTTGTTGGCAATGACAGAGGTCAAAACGTTTTCTGTAAGACTTCACAAGGTTTTCACACACTGTTGCTTGTATTTTGGCCCATTCCTCCATGCAGATCTCCTCTAGAGCAGTGATGTTTTGGGGCTGTCGCTGGGCAATACGGACTTTCAACTTCCTCTAAAGGTTTTCTATGGGGTTGAGATCTGAAGACTGGCTAGGCCACTCCAGGACCTTGAAATGCTTCTTACAAAGCCATTCCTTTGTGGCCCAGGTGGTGTTTTTGGGATCATTGTCATGCTGAAAGACCAAGACATGTTTCATCTTCAATGCCATTGCTGATGGAAGGAGGTTTTCACTCAAAATCTCACTATAAATGGCCCCATTCATTCATTCCTTTACATGGATCAATTGTCCTGGTCCCTTTGCTAAAAAACTGCCCCAAAGCATGATGTTTCCACGCATGCTTCACAGTAGGTATGGTGTTCTTTGGATGCAACTCAGCATTCTTTCTTCTCCAACACGACAAGTTAAGTTTTTACCAAAAAGTTCTACTTTGGTTTCATCTGACCATATAAGATTCTCCCAATCCTCTTCTGGATCATCCAAATGCTCTCTAGCAAACTTCAGACGGACCCGGACATGTACTGGCTTAAGCAGGGGGACACGTCTGGCACTGCATGATTTGAGTCCCTGGCGGTGTAGCGTGTTACTGATGGTAGCCTTTGTTACTTTGCTCCCAGCTCTCTGCAGGTCATTCACTAGTTCCCCTCGTGTGGTTCTGGGATTTTTGCTCACTGTTCTTGTGATAATTTTGACACCACGGGGTGAGATCTTGTGTGGAGCCCCAGATCGAGGGAGATTATCAGTGGGCTTTTATGTCTTCCATTTTCTAATACTTTCTCCCACAGTTGATTTCTTCACACCAAGCTGCTTGCCTATTGCAGGTTCAGTCTTCCCAGCCTGGTGCAGGTCTACAATTTTGTTTCTGGTGTCCTTCGACAGCTCTTTGGTCTTGTCCATAGTGGAGTTTGAAGTGTGACTGTTTGAGGTTGTGGACAGGTGTCTTTTATACTGATAACAAGTTCAAACAGGAGCCATTCATACATTAACTGAGGAAAGGGTCATATATAAAGTACCCTGAAACGCGTCTAGAGAAAGAAATATTTACCGCATGACCACCACAATCCACAAACCGCCATCACTTACCTCTGACACAACTCCATCATCTGCTGATCTCACACCTGGCTGTAATCCATCTGCCATTCCACCAGACGCCGAGAGATCTTCCACGAGGCTTTCCTTTCCCTGTTTCCGGAGCAAGTTCCATCTATCTACGAGTACATCTCCACCTCCGGAGCCACTCAGTGACCGGTGACTTCTCCTCGGCCTGTCTCGGCCTCGGGCCCGTCACCGCAAGCGCATGCCAGCGCTGGACACAGCCTCCACTACATCTGCCATCGAGCCTACAATTACTCTGTGACCGGTGACCTTTTTTGGCCTGTGGCATCCGGGCCCGTCACCGTAAGCGCACGCAAGCGCTGGACATAGCCTCCACATATCCATCTCTCGGACGTCCAGCCAAAACTACCCTTAGGAGTTGGTAACTATATCACTTTGTGAACTGTTCTAAACCACATGAGAACGGAGTGTACCGCACAAAAGTACACTATGTCGGTTTGCAATACATTGGGATAGCGGTAAAACATAATTCACATGCTAGATTTTAACATCTTTTTATATATATTTTGTATTCAAATATCATACCTCCCCACAAGGGCCCTGTGGTAGGAGGCATTTATGTATTAGATTTGCATTATTTATTTTATGTCTCATTTTGTAATATTTTATATTAATTTATATTAAATTTGTACATCATTTAAAGTGAAGCACAGTCCGATTTATTATTTTTTCTGTAATTCCATCATCATGTACCATTTTATGGTATTAGTCTAGAGGCATTTGGTACCCCCCCCTTTTTAAACTTAAATATTATTCTTTGACATTTAAGTGCAGTGTAATTTTCAAGTACGGTAATTTAGTAGTAAGATCACTTGTTTTTCGGTTATTTGTGTAAGTGAATTGCTAAGAAATAAGAATGTGTTTTAGTTTAGTTCCTGAGTTATAAATAAAAGCTCAGCATTTGGAGTTTTAAAACATTTTGTTCTTGTGATATTGCAGAATATGAACTGGTGAAATCTTTGGGGTTAGCTGAGGCAATATCCTGGTAGGACATCCTAGTTCTGCTCACCCCTGCTGATCTGCTTATTACAGCTCCGAACGGATCACCCACTCACTTTCATCTCCATTGCTTCATTATATTTTTATTCAATTTTTGTCAGGCCAAAATATATGGCTTTGTTCCTTCCCGGGAATCACTTTTCGAATTAAGCCAAAATGAAAGTTTGTCAACTTAAAATATAAATGGAAACTCGAAATGAAATTTATGGAGACTAAAAAATACTGCAGTAGTTAACCCCTTAACGACGCAGGACGTATATTTACTTCTTGCGCCGGCTCCCGCGATATGAAGCCGGGCGCACTGTGACCCCGCATCACATCGCGTCGGTCCCGTCGCTCATCAACAACCGGGACCCGCGGCTAATACCACACATCACCGATCGAGGCAATGTGCGGTATTAACCCTTTAGAAGCGGCGGTCAAAGCTGACCGCCGCTTCTAAAGTGAAAGTGAAACTATCCCGGCTAGTCAGTCGTACTCTTCGGGACCGCCACGGTGAACAGCTTACAGGACACCGAGAGGGCCCTTACCTGCCTCCTCGGTGTCCGATCGGCGAATGACTGCTCCGTGCCTGAGATCCAGGCAGGAGCAGTCAAGCGCCGATAACACTGATCACAGGCGTGTTAATACACGCCAGTGATCAGCATGAGAGATCAGCGTGTGCAGTGTTATAGGTCCCTATGGGATAACAATGATCAGTGTGTGCAGTGTTATAGGTACCTATGGGATAATAATGATCAGTATAAGAGATCAGTGTGTGCAGTGTTATAGGTCCCTATGGGATAATAATGATCAGTATAAGAGATCAGTGTGTGCAGTGTTATAGGTCCCTATGGGATAACAATGATCAGTGTGTGCAGTGTTATAGGTCCCTATGGGACCTATAACACTGCAAAAAAAAGTAACATTTTTTTTTAATAAAGGTCATTTAACCCCTTCCCTAATAAAAGTTTGAATCACCCCCCTCTTCCCATAAAAAAAACGAAACAGTGTAAATAAAAAAATAAATAAACATATGTGGTATCGCCGCATGCGTAAATGTTCAAACTTTAAAAATATATCATTAATTAAACCGCACGGTCAATGGCGTACGCGCAAAAAAATTCCAAAGTCCAAAAAAGCGTATTTTTGGTAACTTTTTATACCATTAAAAAATGAATAAAAAGTGATCAAAAAGTCCGATCAAAATAAAAAAAGGTATAGGGGTCAGAAGATGACATTTTTAAACATATACATTTTCCTGCATGTAGTTATGATTTTTTTCAGAAGTCCGACAAGATCCAACCTATATAAGTATGGTCTCATTTTAACCGTATGGACCTAAAGAATAATGATAAGGTGTAATTTTTACCGAAATATGCAATGCGTAGAAACGGAAGCCCCCAAAAGTTACAAAATTGCGTTTTTTCTTCGATTTTGTAGCACAATGATTTTTTTTTCCATTTCGCCGTGAATTTTTGGGTAAAATGACTAATGTCACTGCAAAGTAGAATTGGTGACGCAAAAAATAAGCCATAATATGGATTTTTACGTAGAAAATTGAAAGGGTTATGATTTTTAAAAGGTAAGGAGGAAAAAACTAAAGTGCAAAAACTGAAAAACCCTGAGTCCTTAAGGGGTTAAAGCAGAGGAAAGATGTTTTTAGCTTAAAGGGGTACTCTATCCCTAGACATCTTTTTCCCTATCCAAAGGATAGGGGATAAGATGTCTGGTCACTGGATCCTCCTGCAATCTCTGTGTAGCACCCAGCATTCTAAACAGTATGTTTACAACAATGGATTTCTAAACTTTGGTCCGTAATACACTCCCACTGTTTTCTGCTTCAAATTTAAATTTTGAATTGGGGGCGGAAAATCTGCCCGGAATAGGGGCGGAAGACTTGCGGAAATAACAAAATTCCACCTGCAACAGAAAATAGGCTTTGGAGGCGGCAGTTACACTACCAAACTTGTGCAAGCAGACAGGCGGAATTTCAGTAGTGTGAATCTAGCCTTAGGGCCTATTCACACAGTAGAATAATCGCTTGTGGAGTTCCGCTTCAAATTAAAGCCCATAGACTTCTATGGGATTCCGCACTCCCATTCACACTTCTGAATTTCCGCAAGCGGAAATTCAGAAGTGTGAATGGGAGTGCAGAATCCCATAGAAGTCTATGAGCTTTAAAGGAGTAGTCCAGTGGTGAACCCAGTGGTGAACAACTTATCCCCTATCCTAAGGATAGGGAATAAGTTGCAGATCACGGGGTGTCCGACCGCTGGGGCCCCCTGCGATCTCCTGTACGGAGCCCCGACAGCCCGCGGGAAGGGGGCATGTCAACCTCCGCACGAAGCGGCGGCCAACACGCCCCCTCAATACAACTCTATGGCAGAGCCGAAGCGCTGCCTTCGGCAATCTCCGGCTCTGCCATTGAGATGTATTCGTGCGGAGGTCGACACACGCTATCTGTCCGGAGAGCCTGGCCCCCGTACAGAGAGATCACAGGGGGCCCCAGCGGTCGGACCCCCAGCAATCTCAAACTTACCAATGGACTACCCATTTAATTTAAGGCCGAATTCCGCAAACGGTCTCTCTTCAATGTGGATAGACCCTTAGCTGGAAACCAGTATAACAAAGGAATGTCCAGCGCGAAGTGCGGTAAAACGACAGGTACTTTATTGTAGGATCAGCGGATATAAACTTGCATCAGGCAGAAACCAACGCATTTCGGACTGTTACAGGTCCTTAGTCATGGCATGAATAAGGACCTGTAACGGTCCAAAACACGTCGGCTCCTGCCTGATGCAAGTTTGTATCCGCTGATCCTACAATAAAGTACCTGTCGTTTTACCGCACTTGGCGCTGGACATTTCTTTGTTATACCATTGATCCGGTCCAGGGACGCTGCCGGCTAGCCCGTGCACTGGTGCTGGAAACACGAGGGAGAGAGCTGTCCACACACAGCGTTGCTTCTTAGCTGGAAACCAATGTCCTTGGCCGGTGCTGAAGGAAATCACGACCACCTTGCAGTCATGTAACTTCCTCCTTTTAGTTCCTCGTGTCACCTTGTAGTTAGCAGAGCACTTGTAGGACACAACCATGCATAACATCTCGTATTCTTATTCCACAGATCACGTCAACTCATGCCAAAATGTGTGTTCAAAGCAAAACAATAAGAACAAAAGTAAAACGGCAATTCACATTCTCTACACATCCAACCGGTGAAGTTTGTAATTAGAAGAAATAGAAGGACTGGGAGATAATACATGTCAAAATATCTCAACAAAGGTATCTGAGCTATGGCAGATAAGGTTGGGCTTCTTTATTCCCCCTTTCCTTCTGTGCTATCACAAGTTTCTTGCTACTTTTCTTGAGGAGATAATAGAATAAAATAATTCCGTGCTTCTTTATTGCCGACACAATGATAATATTTGATGTGCATCATAATGACTTGAATTCTTCGCTATTACAAAAAAAAAATAGTAATAATGGAGAAAAAAATGCAAGTCCACCATAGACATCCAAACGAGGACATATTGTAACCATTTACGCCAAGCCATTAATTGTCTTTCCTATTTGACGGCAGACATAATGAATTAGAACAAATGAATGCTAAACGAGGTGTCCTTGGAAATGATTATCAAGTGAAGTGGCGCTTCCTTTATCATCTCCTTTTTGTTCATAAATGTCAATCTTAAGACGAGCGCAATTTTCGCCGCTTTCTATCACCGTCTTTTATTGAAGTGTCTTCAATTCAATTATACATATATATATATATATATATATATATATATATTTATTTATTTATATATATATATATATATATATATATTTTTTTTTTTTACAGGATAAAGAGCATGCTTCAATATTGCTGCAAATAAACCAGCTTTATAATTATTATTTCGTTTTATTTTTTATTTATTTTTATTTTTTTCTATGTTTTTATTTATTTATTTGTTAATTTATTTAATTATCTTATTTTTTTATTAAATGTACTTATTTTATATATATATATATATATATATTATTTATTATAAATATATGTATATATATATATATATTTTTTTATTTTTTTTATTACAGGATAAAGAACATGCTTAAATATTGCTGCGACTTGTTTGCCAAATAAACCAGCCTTAAATTTTTTATATTTTTTATTTAATTATTTATTTATGTATATATATATATATATATATATATTTATTATTATTATTATTAGTAGTAGTATTATTATTTCATTTTATTTTTTTTATTTTTTTTCTGTTTTTATTTATTTATTCGTTTATTTATTTATTCATTTAATTATGTTATTTTTTATTAATTTTTTTTCTATTTTTTATTTATTTAAGGTTTATTTTTTATTTTATGTATTTATTTATTATTAATTTATGTATTTATTTTATTATTTATTTATGTTTTATTTTTTATTCATTGTTCTTTTATTCATTTATTTTTTATTTAAGGTTTTATTTTTTATTTATTTTTTTGTTTTATTTATTTATTTTATTTATTTATTGATTAGGTTTATTATTATTTTTTGTTGTTGTTTTACTTCCTCTGTTTTACTTAATTGGCTTCCACAGTGTTTTGAAACATATACATTTTTCCTGCAGACTGAAGGCTGGATATATATATATATATATATATATATATATATATATATATATACACCAACCAGATCAAATTTTTCAACTTCGCTGAGTTTCTCAACACATGTGTCACGATGCCGGCTGGCAGGTAGTGGATCCTCTGTGCCAGAGAGGGATTGGCGTGGACCGTGCTAGAGGATCGGTTCTAAGTCACTACTGGTTTTCACCAGAGCCCGCCGCAAAGCGGGATGGTCTTGCTGCGGCGGTAGTGACCAGGTCGTATCCCCTAGCAACGGCTCAACCTCTCTGGCTGCTGAAGATAGGCGCGGTACAAGGGAGTAGACAGAAGCAAGGTCGGACGTAGCAGAAGGTCGGGGCAGGCAGCAAGGATCGTAGTCAGGGGCAACGGCAGAAGGTCTGGAATCACAGGCAAGGAACACACAAGGAACGCTTTCACTGGCACTAGGGCAACAAGATCCGGCGAGGGAGTGAAGGGGAAGTGAGGTGATATAGGGAAGTGCACAGGTGTGAACACTAATTGGAACCACTGCACCAATCAGCGGTGCAGTGGCCCTTTAAATCGCAAAGACCCGGCGCGCGCGCGCCCTAGGGAGCGGGGCCGCGCGCGCCGGGACAGAACTGACGGGGAGCGAGTAAGGTACGGGAGCCGGGGTGCGCATCGCGAGCGGGCGCTACCCGCATCGCGAATCGCATCCCGGCCGGAGGTGGTAACGCAGCGCCCCGGGTCCGTGGAACCGACCGGGGCGCTGCAGTGAGGGAAGTGTAGCGAGCGCTCCGGGGAGGAGCGGGGACCCGGAGCGCTCGGCGTAACAGTACCCCCCCCCTTGGGTCTCCCCCTCTTCTTGGGGCCTGAGAACCTGAGGATCAGACTTTTGTCCAGGATATTGTCCTCAGGTTCCCAGGACCTCTCTTCTGGACCACAACCCTCCCAATCCACTAAAAAAAAAGTTCTTCCCCTGACCTTTTTAGAGGCCAAAATCTCTTTGACAGAGAAGATGTCCGAGGAGCCGGAAACAGGAGCGGGAGGAACAGATTTAGGAGAAAAACGGTTGAGGATGAGAGGTTTAAGAAGAGAGACGTGAAAGGCATTAGGGATACGAAGAGAAGGAGGAAGAAGAAGTTTGTAAGAGACAGGATTAATTTGACACAAAACTTTAAAAGGACCAAGATAGCGTGGTCCCAACTTATAGCTCGGGACACGGAAACGGACATATTTAGCGGAGAGCCATACCTTGTCTCCAGGGGAAAAAATGGGAGGAGCTCTTCTTTTCTTATCTGCGAATCTCTTCATGCGAGAAGAAGCCTGTAAGAGAGAATTTTGGGTCTCTTTCCATATGGTGGAAAGATCACGAGAAATTTCATCCACAGCGGGCAGACCAGAGGGCAAGGGGGTAGGGAGGGGGGGAAGAGGGTGACGGCCGTACACCACGAAAAACGGAGATTTGGAGGAAGATTCAGAGATTCTGAAATTATACGAGAATTCGGCCCAAGGTAGAAGATCTGCCCAGTCATCCTGGCGGGAGGAAACAAAATGTCGTAAATAGTCACCCAAGATCTGGTTAATTCTCTCTACTTGTCCATTGGATTGAGGATGGTATGCAGAAGAAAAATTTAATTTAATCTTGAGTTGTTTACAGAGAGCCCTCCAGAATTTAGACACAAATTGGACGCCTCTATCCGAGACGATCTGTGTAGGCAACCCGTGAAGACGAAAAATGTGTACAAAAAATTGTTTAGCCAACTGAGGCGCTGAAGGAAGACCAGGAAGAGGGATGAAATGTGCCATTTTGGAGAATCGATCAACGACCACCCAAATAACAGTGTTGCCATGGGATGGGGGTAAGTCAGTAATAAAATCCATACCAATCAGAGACCAAGGTTGTTCGGGGACAGGTAGAGGATGAAGAAAACCAGCGGGCTTCTGGCGAGGAGTCTTATCCCGGGCACAGATAGTGCAGGCTCGCACAAAGTCCACCACATCAGTCTCTAGAGTCGGCCACCAATAGAAGCGAGAGATGAGTTGCACAGATTTCTTGATGCCCGCATGACCTGCGAGATGGGAGGAGTGACCCCATTTGAGGATCCCAAGGCGTTGGCGTGGAGAAACAAAGGTCTTTCCTGGAGGAGTTTGCCTGATGGAGGCTGGAGAAGTGGAAATCAGGCAGTCAGGAGGAATGATGTGTTGAGGAGAGAGTTCAATTTCAGAGGCATCTGAGGAACGAGAGAGAGCATCGGCCCTAATGTTTTTATCAGCAGGCCGAAAGTGAATTTCAAAATTAAATCGGGCAAAGAACAGAGACCACCTGGCCTGACGAGGATTCAGCCGTTGGGCAGACTGGAGGTAGGAGAGGTTCTTGTGATCGGTGTAAATAATAACTGGAAATCTTGATCCCTCCAGCAGATGCCTCCATTCCTCAAGTGCTAATTTAATGGCTAGAAGCTCTCGATCCCCGATGGAGTAGTTCCTCTCCGCCGGAGAGAAGGTCCTGGAGAAAAAACCACAAGTAACAGCATGCCCGGAAGAGTTTTTTTGTAGAAGGACAGCTCCAGCTCCCACTGAGGAGGCATCAACCTCCAATAGGAAGGGTTTAGATGGGTCAGGTCTGGAGAGCACGGGAGCCGAAGAAAAGGCAGACTTGAGTCGTTTAAAGGCGTCTTCCGCTTGAGGAGGCCAAGACTTGGGATCGGCATTTTTTTTTGTTAAAGCCACAATAGGAGCCACAATGGTAGAAAAATGTGGAATAAATTGCCTGTAATAATTGGCGAACCCCAAAAAACGTTGGATGGCACGGAGTCCGGAGGGGCGTGGCCAATCTAAGACGGCAGAGAGTTTATCTGGGTCCATTTGTAGTCCCTGGCCAGAGACCAAATATCCTAGAAAAGGAAGAGATTGGCATTCAAACAGACATTTCTCTATTTTGGCATAGAGTTGATTATCACGAAGTCTCTGAAGAACCATACGGACATGCTGGCGGTGTTCTTCAAGATTGGCAGAAAAAATCAGGATATCGTCCAGATATACAACAACACAGGAGTATAGTAGATCACGAAAAATTTCATTAACAAAGTCTTGGAAGACGGCAGGGGCGTTGCATAGACCAAAGGGCATGACCAGATACTCAAAGTGTCCATCTCTGGTGTTAAATGCCGTTTTCCATTCATCCCCCTCTCTGATGCGGATGAGATTATAAGCACCTCTTAAGTCCAGTTTGGTAAAAATATGGGCACCTTGGAGACGATCAAAGAGTTCAGAGATGAGGGGTAGGGGGTAGCGGTTCTTAACCGTGATTTTATTAAGACCGCGGTAGTCAATGCAAGGACGTAGAGAGCCATCTTTTTTGGACACAAAGAAAAATCCGGCTCCGGCAGGAGAGGAGGATTTACGGATAAAGCCCTTTTTTAAATTTTCTTGGACGTATTCAGACATGGCAAGAGTCTCTGGGACGGACAGAGGATAGATTCTGCCCCGGGGTGGAGTAGTGCCCGGGAGGAGGTCAATGGGACAATCATAAGGCCTGTGAGGAGGTAGAGTCTCAGCTTGTTTTTTGCAAAAAACGTCCGCAAAGTCCATATAGGCCTTAGGGAGACCGGTTACATGAGGAAGCACAGGGACACGGCAAGGTTTACTGGGAACCGGTTTTAAGCAGTCCTTGGAACAAGAGGGCCCCCAACTCTTGATCTCCCCAGTGGACCAATCCAGGATTGGGGAATGGAGTTGAAGCCAGGGAAGTCCAAGAAGGATTTCAGAAGTGCAATTGGGGAGGACCAACAGTTCAATCCTCTCGTGATGAGATCCGATGCACATTAGAAGGGGCTCCGTGCGGAAACGTATAGTACAGTCCAATCTTTCATTGTTTACACAATTGATGTAGAGGGGTCTGGCGAGACTGGTCACCGGGATGTTGAACCTGTTGACGAGAGAGGCTAAGATGAAATTTCCTGCAGATCCAGAGTCCAAGAAGGCCACAGCAGAGAAGGAGAAGGCAGAGGCAGACATCCGCACAGGCACAGTAAGACGTGGAGAAGCAGAGTAGACATCAAGGACTGTCTCACTTTTGTGCGGAGTCAGCGGACGTCTTTCCAGGCGGGGAGGACGGATAGGACAATCCTTCAGGAAGTGTTCGGTACTAGCACAGTACAGGCAGAGATTCTCCATGCGGCGTCGTGTCCTCTCTTGGGGTGTCAGGCGAGACCGGTCGACCTGCATAGCCTCCACGGCGGGAGGCACAGGAACAGATTGCAGGGGACCAGAGGAGAGAGGAGCCGGGGAGAAGAAACGCCTCGTGCGAACAGAGTCCATATCCTGGCGGAGCTCCTGACGCCGTTCGGAAAAACGCATGTCAATGCGAGTGGCAAGATGGATGAGTTCATGTAGGTTAGCAGGGATTTCTCGTGCGGCCAGAACATCTTTAATGTTGCTGGATAGGCCTTTTTTAAAGGTCGCGCAGAGTGCCTCATTATTCCAGGATAATTCTGAAGCAAGGGTACGGAACTGTACGGCATACTCGCCAACGGAAGAATTACCCTGGACCAGGTTCAACAGGGCAGTCTCAGCAGAAGAGGCTCGGGCAGGTTCCTCAAAGACACTTCGAATTTCCGAGAAGAAGGAGTGTACAGAGGCAGTGACGGGGTCATTGCGGTCCCAGAGCGGTGTGGCCCAAGCCAGGGCTTTTCCAGACAGCAGGCTGACTACGAAAGCCACCTTAGACCTTTCAGTGGGGAACTGGTCCGACATCATCTCCAAGTGTAATGAACATTGGGAAAGAAAGCCACGGCAAAACTTAGAGTCCCCATCAAATTTATCCGGCAAGGATAGTCGTATTCCAGAAGCGGCCACTCGCTGCGGAGGAGGTACAGGAGCTGGCGGAGGAGATGATTGCTGGAGCTGTGGTAGTAACTGTTGTAGCATAACAGTCAGTTGAGACAGCTGTTGGCCTTGTTGCGCAATCTGTTGTGACTGCTGGGCGACCACCGTGGTGAGGTCAGCGACAACTGGCAGAGGAACTTCAGCGGGATCCATGGCCGGATCTACTGTCACGATGCCGGCTGGCAGGTAGTGGATCCTCTGTGCCAGAGAGGGATTGGCGTGGACCGTGCTAGAGGATCGGTTCTAAGTCACTACTGGTTTTCACCAGAGCCCGCCGCAAAGCGGGATGGTCTTGCTGCGGCGGTAGTGACCAGGTCGTATCCCCTAGCAACGGCTCAACCTCTCTGGCTGCTGAAGATAGGCGCGGTACAAGGGAGTAGACAGAAGCAAGGTCGGACGTAGCAGAAGGTCGGGGCAGGCAGCAAGGATCGTAGTCAGGGGCAACGGCAGAAGGTCTGGAATCACAGGCAAGGAACACACAAGGAACGCTTTCACTGGCACTAGGGCAACAAGATCCGGCGAGGGAGTGAAGGGGAAGTGAGGTGATATAGGGAAGTGCACA
This sequence comes from Hyla sarda, assembly GCF_029499605.1. Lineage (NCBI taxonomy): Eukaryota > Metazoa > Chordata > Amphibia > Anura > Hylidae > Hyla > Hyla sarda. The sequence goes on along the minus strand of NC_079201.1, from coordinate 10,507,744 downwards.
GGTGTGAACACTAATTGGAACCACTGCACCAATCAGCGGTGCAGTGGCCCTTTAAATCGCAAAGACCCGGCGCGCGCGCGCCCTAGGGAGCGGGGCCGCGCGCGCCGGGACAGAACTGACGGGGAGCGAGTAAGGTACGGGAGCCGGGGTGCGCATCGCGAGCGGGCGCTACCCGCATCGCGAATCGCATCCCGGCCGGAGGTGGTAACGCAGCGCCCCGGGTCCGTGGAACCGACCGGGGCGCTGCAGTGAGGGAAGTGTAGCGAGCGCTCCGGGGAGGAGCGGGGACCCGGAGCGCTCGGCGTAACAACATGAAAGGTTTAAAACTTAAATTCTCTCAGCTATCCCTCCTATTGATTGCGTAGATGCAAAGTGATTGCACATATGGGATTTCCTGTAAGCCGTGTCTGACCAGATTGAAAGAAAAATTGTAAATTATTTATTTGGAGGTACAACGTCCCTGTAGGAGAGGATTGCAGGACGCAGATCTGTTATAAATCAGGATTAAAAAAAAATGAAACAACTTTGTCGATACTTTAAAGTCAGAGCATAAACTTTCTTGGTTTCTATAGGTAAAGCTATTGGAAAATGTGATTTGTCCTATTAATAATCATCATTATTATTACATCAGACAATGGGGCTCCCAATGAGAACGAGCCATAATACAGGTCCGTCTTGTCTGTGATGTTATGAACCTGCAAAGTCATGTGATCTCTATACAATAGGCCCTACAAGAAACTTGATGTGAAAGAGACCGAAACTCAAGGTTTTTTTTTTTTTTTTTTTGCACTGAATACTTAGAGCACTTTTTCTCCCTTTTTTTAGCCCATTAAAATAAGTTTATTCTCTTTCCCGTCATTGAATTTTGGCATGTTTGTTACTCTTCTTTTTTTTTTTTTTAAGAGACATAATTCTTTTTATTTTTCTATCCACAGACTCATATTAGTGCTTGTTTTGGGAAAGACCTATTATACTTTGTAAATGTTGTGCTCATATACCATATATACTCGAGTATAAGCCGAGTTTTTCAGCATGATTTTTCATGCTGAAAACACCCCCCTCGGCTTATACTCGAGTGAACTCTCCACCTGTTCAGTGTTCTTCAACCTGCGGACCTCCAGATGTTGCATGCTGGGAGTTGTAGTTTTGAAACATCTGGAGGTTCGCAGGTTGAAGACCACTGCGGCCTTCGTCATCATCCAGACCCCCCCCCCCTTTAATTTTCTACTCACCTCCCCTCGGTGGGAAGGAAGGGTGAGCTGGTTCAGGCCACCTATGCTGCAGGGACCGTCCGGTGGGGAGGGTTAGTCATTGCGGGCGGTCCATCTTCACTGGAGGGCCCTCTTCTCCGCTCCGGGCCTGGCCCCAGACTAGTGACATTGCCTTGACGACGACGCACAGTGACGTTTGTCCCTGCGCATGAACGTCCCTGTGCATCGTCGTCAAGGCAACATCACTAGTCCAGGGCCGACCCGGAGCGGAGAAGAGGGCCCCCCTGGTGAAGATGGACCGCCCGGAATGACTAACCTTCCCCACCGGACCTTCCCTGCAGCATAGATGGCCAGGACCAGCTCACCCTTCCTTCCCACCGAGGGGAGGTGAGTAGAAAACTAAAGGGGGGGGTCTGGATGATGACGAAGGCCGCAGTGGTCTTCAACCTGCGAACCTTCAGATGTTTCAAAACTACAACTCCCAGCATGCCCGGACAGCCGATGGCTGGAGGTCCGCAGGTTGAAGACCACTTGATTGACAGGTGGTGATGATGAAGGGGGGGTGGGATGATGACAGGCGGTGATGATGAAGGAGGTGTGGGAAGATGACAGGGGGATGATGACAGGCGGTGATGATGAAGGGGGGTGGGATTATGATGGGGGATGATGACAGGTGGTGATGATGATGGGGGTGGGGGGGATGATGACAGGCGGTGATGATGAAGGGGGGTGTGGGATGATGATAGGTTAATGATGACAGGCGGTGATGATGACAGGCGGTGATGATGAAGGGGGGGTGTGGGATGATGATAGGTTAATGATGACAGGCGGTGATGATGACAGGCGGTGATGATGAAGGGGGGGTGTGGGATGATGATAGGTTAATGATGACAGGCGGTGATGATGACAGGCGGATGATGACAGGCGGTGATGATGAAGTGGGGGTGGTGGATGATGACAGGGGAATGATGACAGGCGGTGATGATGAGGGGGGGATGATGACAGGGTGATGATGACGGGGGTGTTAATGACGGGGGTCTAGATGATGACAGGGTGGTGATTAAGTGAGTCTGGATGATGACGGGAGTCTGGATGATGACAAGGGGGGATAATGACATGGGGGGATGATGTATTTCCCACCCTAGGCTTATAGTCGAGTCAATAACTTTTCCTGTGTTTTTTGGGTGAAATTAGGTGCCTCGGCTTATATTCGGGACGGCTTATACTCGGGTATATACAATAATGTCACTTAGCCCATGTGACATTATCTATTTATTTTCTTCAGCAAACCCTGGTAAAAAGTCATAGGGGACTGATCAATTTCCCGTCTTATAGTAGTACTAATACAATAGCCTCAGCCACATAGAAAGTAATGCTAGAACTCCCCCCTTTTGAGCATGTTGAGTTTGTGATCAAAATAAAAGTTTTTTTTATTTTTATTCAAGGGGTACTCCATATATATACCTCTTAGGGAGGTATTATTGCAGTGCCCAGTCTCCCCAGTGCTCCACTTCTTACTACTGGGGGTCAATACATCACATTGCTGCTCAGCCAATCACTAATTGGCCAGTGATTGGCCGAACTGCAATCTGAGTTATAAATAAATAAAACAAAATAAGTTGGGCTTTAACACTGGTGTAATGTTATATATCTATTTATCTATCTATCTATCTATCTATCTATCTATATATATATATATATATATATATATATATATATATATAGGATAAACATTCAAAAATGTATTTTAAAGCAGCAATATGTGTAAAATTTTTTTTAACTAATTTAATATTTCCAGCATTTATCACAAAAAATAAAAAACAAATATTTACTAATATAAAAAGACATAAAAATAAAGCCCTATGTAGCCTGCCAAAAAAAAGATGTATAATTAATTGAATAACCAAACTAGAAGATTATTCAATTATTATTATTACTATTATTATTATTATTATTATCTATTTATTTATGTATTTTATAGACCCCCATTAGTTCCAGGGTACATATGTATGTATCATATGTACCAGCTGTGCACATAATAAGGGGTTAAAATACATAACACAAATGCATGTACAATAGACCTGAAACAGTAAATTACAAACTTAGAGAGGGAGAGAGGGCCCTGCCGCTCTACGTTTCTGGGGCATGCCCCCTTAGTCATGTGTGACTATGGGGGCGTGCCCCTGAAACGTAGCGCGGCAGGTTTGTACCCGTGTCTCTCTCCATCTGACCGAGTTATGCTGTTTTAACATCTTGCACTGTTTGAATATCGGGTAATCCATTTCTCAGCATTTGGAACAAACTATTCCAAACACCGGAGCCGGCTCCAGGAGCTTGTGACATCATAGCCCCGCCCCCTCATTACATCATGCCCCACCCCCTCAATGCAAGTCTATGGGAGTTGTGTGACAGCCATTTGTTCCAAACACTGAGCAGGTGAGTACCCCTTTAAGGGGATACCAGATTGTAAATATCACATTGGATACTTTCTCTTAATTGCATTTTAATAAACTTACTTTGGTCCCCTTTTCTTCTATACTTATTCATGTCAGTAGTAAATAAATATGCATAAATGTATAATAAATGTATACATTTCATCTTTCTTTGTGTTTGTGTGTTTTTTATATTTATTACATATGGATGACAGAAGTTACAGTATAGCAGAGAATCTAGACCCACCGCTGGCTGAGCTGTTTAGTTTATGACCCATATAGCCGTCGTCTACGTATCTGTAAAATTGGCTTTTCATTTCAATGTTACTTTTTTTTTTTTATTTATTTATTTTTTTGGCTAAAGCTCTAAATATTTTAGAGAGGAAATTTATGGAGCGTTGAAACATCTGCCGATTTAAATTAACCGAATTTCCATAATATTTAATGACAGTATGCTTAGGGATATGAACAGAGAAGAGTGAATTGTAGTTTACATTTTAATTTTGTGATGAAGTTAGCATTACTGTACAAGACAATAAAAGAGGATTGGCTTTGATAAGTAATGTATTAAAATAGACCATTGGATGGTCGGAATTAGAGATGGCATAGATTAACTCCCTTCTTTGTTCAAGCCCCTTTTGGGACTGCAATTGAAGTATTTATAAAAAAAAAAAAAAATAATAATAATAATATATATATATACACACACACACACTCAATGACACTTCTGTAACATCACACTGTCCACTCAGGAAGCAACACTGATTGACAATCAATTTCACATGCTGTTGTGCAAATGGAACAGACAACAGGTGGAAATTATAGGAAATTAGCAAGACACCCCCAATAAAGGAGTAATTCTGCAGGTGGTGACCACATACCACTTCTCAGTTCCTATGCTTCCTGACTGATGTTTTTGGTCACTTTTGAATGCTGGCGGTGCTTTCACTCAAGTCTACAATCCACACCAGTGGCTCAGGTAGTGCAGCTCATCCAGGATGGCACATCAATGTGAGCTGTGGCAAGAAGGTTTGCTGTGTCTGTCAGCGTAGTGTTCAGAGCATGGAGGCACTACCAGGAGACTGGCCAGTACATCAGGAGACGTGGAGGAGGCCGTAGGAGGGCAACAACCCAGCAGCAGGACTGCTACCTCTGCCTTTTCCAAGGAGGAGCAGGATGAGCACTGCCAGAGCCCTGCAAAATGACCTCCAGCAGGCCACAAATGTGCATGTGTCCACTCAAACAGTCAGAAACAGACTCCTTGAGGGTGGTATGAGGGCCCAACATCCAAAGAACACCAAGATTGGCAAATTCCCCACTGGCGAATTCACCACTGTGTTCTTCACAGATGAAAGCAGGTTCACACTGAGCACAGGTGACAGAGTCTGGAGACGCTGTAGAGAACGTTCTGCTGCCTGCAACATCCTCCAGCATAACCGGTTTGGCAGTGGGTCAGTAATGGTATGGGGTGACATTTCTATGGGAGGCAAAACACAACCCTCCATGTGCTGCCAGAGGTAGCCTGACTGCCATTAGGTACCGAAATGAGATCCTCAGACCCCTTATGAGACCATATGCTGGTGCGGTTGGCCCTGGGTTCCTCCTAATACAAGACAATGCTAGACCTCATGTGGCTGGAGTGTGTCAGCAGTTCCTACAAGAGGAAGGCATTGATGCTATGGACTGGCCGCCCATTCCCCAGACCTGAATCCGATTGAGCACATCTGGGACGTCATGTCTTGCTCCATCCACCACAGACTGTCCAGGAGTTGGCGGATGCTTTAGTCCAGGTCTGGGAGGACATCCCTCAGGAGACCATCCTCCCCCTCATCAGGATCATGCCCAGGCGTTGTAGGGAGGTCATACGGGCACGTGGAGGCCACACACACTACTGAGCCTCATTGTGACTTGTTTTAAGGACATTACACAAAGTTAGATCAGCCTGTAGTGTGGTTCCCTCTCCCATAGACATGAATGGAGGGGGCATGGCCGTGACGTAATGACCACGGCCACAGGAACCCAGCATTTGTTTATATTGCCAGGCGCTGTGGGAGATCTTGGGGGGCAGCAGCGGGACCCCTGCGATCTGACATCTTATCCTCATTCCTTTGGATAGGGGATAAGATATCTAGCAGTGGAGTACAATAAAGAAACAGTAATGTGCATAAAAGAAACAATATTTTTTTTCTCTGATAAAATATTTGAAATTGGCATCGTATCCTTATTTAGAATGGTGCAATAAGTTTTAGGTCATAGTGTAATGAATGTCTCTTTATGAGAACTGCACTTATGAGATATTCTGAACCAGTTATTTCCGTATGGAGGCTGGAAATGCTAATAAAGTCAGTAGATAGAGGTCAATAGGCTGCTGTTCTGTATTAAGAATATTAGCGCTTCTACTCAGCTTAACTGGTATTAAAAAGATTATTACTCTTCCTTAGAGATTATCATTGGATAGGTTTTCTGACAGTCCTTCTAGGCTTTCCTGGTAACTGGTATAAAGATTGTTTTCTGCCAAAGTCCTGGATCTACACTACATGCCTCTTTAGCTATGTACCTATATATTGGTAACAATAGGCAATAACCTGAAATGAGGGCCCAGTAATCTGAAATACATCCTTGTCCCTGTAAACTATAATAATTCTCCAAGTAAACCCTCGAGTATCATAAAGTTATGGAATTGTAGTACTTTTACCCTTTGAGAATAGGCTCATACCATTTTGCCTTTACATTCGGTGTATGATCCAATGACGAGTGTATGTCAATATTTAGGGGTTGGAAAAGTAACTAGATCGCCTATTTTAATATAATAATTTGAACTCTGACCTTTTTTGCTAATGCCCCCTTGTGTTCTCATAGCTATCGGTAAATATTTTCACTTGTGTAACGAACAGATGAATTGTTGCCTAGCAAACGCCTAATAAACACAAAACTTACACGATCACTGTCGTTTCAAACAACTTTCCTCCATGTGTTAGCTTTTCTAACATATTCCTAACATATTTGTAAATCCATTTATTTAACAAAAAATTACTCCTCACCCCAGAAAAAAAAGATTGGCCGTTAAGTGTCTCCTTGTTATCTGCTGTCCACTGCCTGTTGTTAGAGGAAATGTGTCTCTAGTAACAGCTAGATCAGGACAAAACACAGTAAGTTGGGTAAGGGCATAGTATGTGCTATAAACAGCCATTTTTATAGGTTTTTTTTACACCAACTCCTGGTTGGCTTTCTTTGTACCAAAGAAAAATTCTAATTTAACTGGAGCCGAACACCACCATTTGGGGGAGGGGGGTGCATCTTGCAGCGTTGCTCCATGCCCCTTTAAGAGTTCAAGTCCAGTCCATGTTTGTTCTCTTTCTTATTATGTCCTGTCCTGCTTACCTCTACCTACCCTATTTGACTGATTGCCACTAAAAGGCCATGGGCAGGACTTATCTGGGCTCTTGCTGTGCTGGGGAACACCCCTTCGACACTTTGGAGCCTCATTTGCATGAAGAAAAAAAAGCTTTCTATCTTGGCAATGGAAAGGAATATGGAGATAAAAAAAAGATATTCCCAGAATCCTAAAGACTAGCCCTATCTAGCCACATGGTTATCGACGCCTTTTTTTTCCCCTCTGACAGGTCCACTCTAAATCCACACATTGCACCCATACTAGTAATATATTTCATTGTTATATTTTAGAATTCACCTGTAAAGCAAATGTAACACCGTTTCTTGTTCTCCAAAAAAAAAAAAAATGAAGGAAAGTCTCGTAAGATAATTGAAGAAATATGTGAACTGACAGCTGGATATCCGGCGAGGTGCGACCACTTATACGCTTGATATACACTGCGCATTTTAGACAATTGTACATGCCTCGTAGAGTAAGGAGGTGTGAAATGCTCGCTGTTACCGATCCTTCTATCACAGAGTCTGTGTTTTATCATGAGAACGGAGCTGCCGCTTCCGTTTCACTTCATTTAACTATCAATAATTTTTAGTATCTTATTACGGAAATTTTCTTCGTAGAAATTTCAAGATCCGGTTAATGTCGAGTGCGTTCATATAACCGCGTACAACGTTGTACTGTAAGAAAAACCCATTCTGCTTCGTTCTCAGCTCAATGCCATGCTGTTATTTTATTGTGATGGTCAATAAAAATACTAAACCGTATTAGCGAGTGCTGTAGTCTCCTTTTTATCGCTTTGGACAATTTTATGTTAGTTTGTCCTTAAGCCGACTGCATGGTTCCATTGAAATACAGTTTGCAGTCTACTGGAATGTTCTCCTCGGCTGATAAATTTGGGGAAAACTAAAACTGGTGGTTCTAAGAAATAGTCTTAAAACAGTTCTATTAAAAGCACAGAAAAATACGGTATGAATAGTTTCCTGGCCGCTGCTATTTCTGCTTAAAGGGGTACTCCGGTGGAAAACTATTTTATTTTTTTTATCAACTGGTGCCAGAAAGTTAAACAGATTTGTAAATTACTTCTATTAAAAAATCTTAATCCTTCCAGTACTTATTAGCTGCTGAAAACTACAGAGGAAATTCTTTACTTTTTAGAACACAGAGCTCTCTGCTGACATCACGAGCACAGTGCTCTCTGCTGACATCTCTGTCCATTTTAAGAATCCCCATAGCAAACATATGCTTGCTCTGGACAGTTCCTAAAATGGACAGAGATGTCAGCAGAGAGCACTGTGCTCGTGATGTCAGCAGAGAGCTCTGTGTTCCAAAAAGAAAAGAATTACCACTGTAGTTTTCAGCAGCTAATAAGTACTGGAAGGATTAAGATTTTTTAATAGAAGTAATTTACAAATCTGTTTAACTTTCTGACACCAATTAATTTAAAAAAAAAGTTTTCCACCGGAGTACCCCTTTAAAGAGTTATCCCCCATATACCAAACCTACTCATATATTCATGAAATTAACTGTAGCAGTACTCACACAGGGTCTTCCTTTCCCTTACTTGTTTGGCTAATTACAGGACAGAACATAATTTCCTTTGCTGTGTCATGACTGAAAGTGGACTGAACTGAACAAGCTGGCATTGTGCTGGGAGATCACAACTATAGCTGGCATGTGGGGAGGAGAAATGTTATCGATGCACTCACTATGCAAAGTGCTGTGTGATCAAAAAAGAAAGAAACAGCAGCAGCACTGCTAGGAAGGGGTTATGATAAGCACTGAACTGCTAATGGTGACAATTTTCAGTATCTATCAGCTGGCCAGAATTTACTATGAATTATATGCCTTGCCAAAAAATTCCAGCAAATTGTAAAGTGTGACAGGACATTGGCGTTTGGCACACAAAACAACCGGACACCTGCACCTGCTTGCTGCATTTTCCATGAAGAGAGCTATGATAAATGAATGGTGCTAAAAATACAGTGGTCCCTCTAGTTACATTGGCCTCAGGTTACAATATTTTTGGTTTTTTCGGGACCACTGTAACTCGAAACAATATTTAAAGGGGTACTCCTCCAAAAAACATCTTATCCTATATGCAAAGGATAGGGGATAAGATGTCTGATGGCGGGGGTACCGCTGCTGGGAACCCCTGCAATCTCCAGCACAGCACCCCAGTCATTCAGTGAACGAAGCAAACTCCACTCCGTGCCGAATGACTGGCGACTACAGTCGCCATGCCCCCTCCATTCATGTCTATGGGAGGAAGTGTGACGGCTACATACTAGCAGTCATGCCCCCTCCTATAGACATGAATGGATGGGGCCTGGCATGACATTACAAACGTGGAAGCTCCAAGCTTCTGTATTCCGGACACCGCCCCTGCTGGCCCGGAGATTGCGGGGGTCCCCAGCGGCGGGCTACCCATGATCAGACATCTTATCCCCTATTCTTTGGATAGGGGATAAGATTTTTTTTCAGCGGACTGCCCCTTTAACATACAATGCCTGATGCAACAAACATTCCGGATCCAAAGCTCATATGAATGGTTGGAAGATACTCCCAGTGAGTGTTGCCACAGAAACAAAGAAATGACATTGTGGATTCCACCAGATACATTTCTGCAGAATTACAGTATAAGAATTCACCATTTCATATAGATCTGTTACAGATTAACAAGAAAATCTCCCAAAACTGACTCTGTAATCGTCCTCCAGAAGGAAGAAAAGCGTCTCTTCGGGATTATCATGTATTTCTCTCTTTTACTCCACTATACGTTCTGCATTAATTGAAATTTTGGTTTAGATTTTAGACTTTTTCATCTCTTTTTATAAATTTTTTATTTTTCTGCGTATGGGGAGGTATGAGGGCTAATTTTTTGCGCAGTGATCTGAAGTTTTTATCGGTTCCATATTTGGATTGCTCAGACTTTTCAATTGCTTTTTATTAATTTTTTCATGATATTAAAAGTGACCAAAAATACGTTATTTTGGACTCTGGAATTTTTTGTGTGTACGCCATTGACCGTGCGGTTTAATTAATAATATTTTTTTATACTTCCGACGTTTACGCACGCGGCAATACAACATATGCTTATATTAATTTTTATTTACATGTGTTTTGTTTTTTTTAAATGGGAAAAGGGGGGTGATTTGAACTTTGATTAGGGAAAGGGTTAAATCCCATTAACTTTTTTTTACACTTTTTTTTTTTTTGCAGTGTTATAGCTCCCATAGGGGGCGATAACACTGCACACACTGATCTTATACACTGTTCACTGCCAAGCCATAGCTTTGCATTGATCAGTGCTATTGGCGGTCGATTGCTCAAGCCTGGATCTCAGGCTTGGAGCAATCAATCGCCGATCCTACATGTCGGAGGAAGATAAGTGACCCTCCGCTCGTGTCCTAGCTGATCGGGACACCGCATTTTCACTGCGGTGGTCCCGATCAGCCCCACTGAGCTGCCGGGAAGCTTTATCTTTAGTTTTAGATGCAGCGTCTAAAGGGTTAATAGCCTGCAGCACCGCGATCGCTGCCGCGCGATATTAACCCCAGGTCCTGGCTTCAGTTACATGCCAGGACCAACCCGATATGACACGCGGTCCGTGGTCTTTAAGGGGTTAAAGGGGTACTCTGCTGCCCTGGCGTTCAGAACATTTTGTTTAGAATGCTTGAAACGGGCAGTGAGGGTCGTGACGTCACGCCCCCTCCCAATGGAAATTTAGAAAATTGTTTCTCTCAACCAGACAATGTCTTTAAAGGGGTACTCCGCTGCTCCACTGTTCCGAACGCTGGAGCTGGGAGTTCCTGACGTCATAGCCCCACCCCGCTCATGATGTCACGCCCCACCCCGCCCCCTCAATGCAAGTCTATGGGGATGGGGCGTGACAGCGTCACGCCCCCCTCCCATAGACTTGCATTGAGGGGACGGGGCTTGACATCATGATGGGGCGGGGCTATGACACCACGAGCTCCCGGCTCCAGCGTTGGGAACAGTTTGTTCCAAACGCTGAGCAGCGGAGTACCCCTTTAAGCAACTTTATTATTTTGTAATGTTATAACAATGACAATTTTCAACGACGACACCTTTATTTATTTGTCTCAAATGTTTTTTAAAAAGCAGAAAAATCGCGTAAAATAATCACTCAAAAGTGTATAATAGAGGGGTAATGTGACCACATTCCGAAGATGTAAATGCACCAAAACATATCAATCACAATCTAATAGAGAAGTAATAATAGATTATATAAATAGTCAAGGCCAGAACGAGACTAAAAATATAGGCAAGAGGTGAGTCTATAAAATTGTAAAGAGCGCAGAAGGATTTGGAGGAGAGGGCGGTGTGACCTTGGGTTGACCTTGAAATAATCACCCGTTTCTTTCTATATCTTAGCAACCTTGTTCGAAACGTTCCATTCCTGTCTTCGCCACCGTCACCTTTGTCACCGTATCTTCTAATATATCTCTTAGCAGCATCCTGTCTGTCATATATATCAGCTTAATTTCCATATGTTTACAGCACAGTATGTATAATTAAATAATCACACATTTAATTGATATTATTTTTAACCCCTTAAGCACGCAGGGATTTTTCATTTTGACACTTTAGATTTTAGTTTACAGTCCTGTATGAGGCTAAATTTGTTTTCCAATTAACTGGTGGCAGAAAGTTAAATAGATTTGTAAATTACTTCTATTAAAAAAAAATGTAATCCTTCCATTACTTATCAGCTGCTGTATACTACATAGGAAGTTGTGTAGTTCTTTCCAGTTTGACCACAGTGCTCTCTGCTGACACCTCTGTCCGTGTCAGGAACTGTCCAGAGGCAGAAAGGTTTTCTAAGGGGATTTGCTCCTACTCTGGACAGTTCCTAAAATGGCCAGAGGTGTCAGCAGAGAGCACTGTGGTCAGACAAAAATGAAATTCAAAAAGAAAAGCACTTCCTATGGAGCATACAGCAGCTGCTAAGTACTGGAAGGATTAAGATTTTTTAATAGTAATTTACAAATCTGTTTAAATTTCTGGCACCAGTTGATTTTAAAAATGTTTTTTTTTTTTCCAGTGGAGTACCCTCATTATACACTAATGGATAGACCAGGGCTCCGATGTTAATTCTTTTTTAAATGAATTTTTAATTTGTAGGTTACCTTACATAGAACAGAACAAATTCATTCGTTCATTTTGTCACCAAATCCCCAGCTCAGCAGTATTAATTGTAAATCACGCCGAGTCGAGCAACCTGAAAGCTACAAGTAAAAGCCCCGAAGCCGTATGTCACCAGAAGGAAAGTAGAAAAACACTAAGAGAAACAATTCAGCTTGTCTAATTCTGCCACACTCCATTAGCCAAAGGGAATCTATCGGCACTAAATAGTAAGAAGAGCTTTAAATGAAGAAAATAATGAGTTTCCCATGAATAATGTCATGGCACCGGTGACTTATATCTTTCTTCTCTGCACCGGTGACTTATATCTTTCTTCTCTGACATTCTTTAAAGGGGTACTCCCACCCTAGACATCTTATCCCCTATCCAAAGGACAGGGGATAAGATGTCTGATTGCGGGGGTCCCGCCGCAGGGGACCCCTGCATTATTTCATGCGGCACCCACCTGTTTTTTTACCGGAACCGTTGGAGGGTCTGAGTCGCGACTACGGGAACGGAAGTCCGTGATGTCAGGACTCCGCCCCCGTGTGACGTCACGCCCGTCCCCTCAATGCAAGTCTATGGGAGGGGGCCTCACGGTGTCCCGATCAGCTAGGACACGAGCGGAGGGTCACTTATCTTCCTCTGGCACGTCCGATCGGGGATTGATTGCTCCAAGCCTGAGATCCAGGCTTGAGCAATCGACTGCCGATAACACTGAACAATGCAAAGCTATGGCTTTGCAGTGAACAGTGCTGGCAATCAGTGTGTGCAGTGTTATAGTCCCCTCAATGCAAGTCCCCTCAACGGAAGTCCGTGACGTCAGGACTCCGCCCCGTGTGACGACACGCCCGTCCCCTCAATGCAAATCTATGGGAGGGGGCGTCATGCCCCCTCCCATAGACTTGCATTGAGGGGGTGGTCGTGACGTCACACGGGGGTGGAGTCCTTATGTCACGAACTTCCGTTCCCGTAGTCACGACTCAGACCCTCCAGCGGTTCCGGTAAAAAAACAGATGGGTGCCGCATGCAATAATGCCTTTGGATAGGGAATAAGATGTCTAGGGTGGTAGTACCCCTTTAATTCTGAAGATCTAATGTGTTAATAGTTGGTTGGAGGCATTTTCATACCGATCAAATTATATTCGGATACAATTTGGCATCATTGTTGAATGGAACAATGCCACCCGAGAGTATCCCTCCGTTCCCTATACTAGAGGTGGTTTGTACCTTGTACTCTAAAGCTAAAGAACGTTCAGCTGCATAGGAAGATACCATGAAAATGAAGATCGGTCTGACTAGTCGATTCATCCGACCTCATCCCTGGTTACTCTGTTCCATTAAGATGACTATTTAAAGGGGTACTCTGGTGGAAAAAATTTTTCTTAAATCATCTGGTGGCAGAAAGTTAAACAGATTTTGTTCAAAATGTTCGGAGCCGGAGGCTGTGATGGTGACGTCATGGCAAGGCCCCTCGTGACATCACACCACGCCTCCTCCATTCATGTCTACATGCCCCCTCCCATAGACATGAAAGGAAGGGGGCGTGGCATGACATCACGAGGGAGTGGTCGTGATGTCGCGACCACTGTCACAGGAACCCGTTGTTTGTTTAGAACGCCGGGGAATGCAGGAGGCCGGGGGGAGGTGGCCCAGCAGCGGGACCCCCGCGATCAGACATCTTGTCCCCTATCCTTTGGATAGGGGATAAGATGTCTAGCAGTGGAGTACCCCTTTAAACTAAAGTAGAAGAAGCAGGACTAAATAAGAGTCTGAATGACCTCCTCTGGATATTTACGTCCTAAGACGACCAAAAATAGATCCGTACAGTTTTAACAAAGGTTACGAATTGAAAGATACGATTACAAGAAAGTAACGAAAGGCCAAATAGGTTAAAAGAAGAGATAAGTATTAAATTGGAAGCTTGAGTGTAATTGTCATGATCTGCTAGAGAAAGAAAAAAAACTATTGAATGGATTGGAAGCCTAGTCGTAAATGAGTAGAGAAAAGGGGTCATGCACGTGGCTTATTAGGTACCCCACCCCCACCCCCCAAAAAAGTAGATTTAAATATAGTGGATTTGTGCTATGTTAGAATATGAAATAGATTTGTAGTATGTCAGGATATGGAATAATCTACAAAGCACAAATACCCAAGAGTTTTTGTTTTTCTAAAATATGGCCGATAAACCTTTAGTCCTAAAATTTGGCATTATAGGTGTTGACAGGAAAATTATTTGTGATGCTCCCCTGCTAGACCACTACCCATAACTTGGAGACCATTGCCCTAAATTATTTGGTCTTCTTTGGAGACCACTGACCAGAGTTTGGTGACCACTGCCCAAGACTCTTTGTAGAGAATACTGCCCTAAATTCTTTGGTCTTCTTTGGAGACCACTGACCAGAGTTTGGTGACCACTGCCCAAGACTCTTTGTAGAGAATACTGCCCTAAATTCTTTGGTCTTCTTTGGAGACCACTGACCAGAGTTTGGTGACCATTGCTCAAGACTCTTTGTAGACTTCTCATCACAGTTTGGAGAATACTGCCCTAGATTCTTTGGAGACCACTTATCACAGTTTGGAGACCACTGCTCTAGACTTTATTGGAGACCACTTCCCTAGATTCTTTGTTTGACTACTCATCACAGTTTAGAGACTACTGACTAGATTCTTTAACCCCTTAAGGACTCAGGGTTTTTCCGTTTTTGCACTTTCGTTTTTTCCTCCTTACCTTTTAAAAATCATAACCCTTTCAATTTTCCACCTAAAAATCCATATTATGGCTTATTTTTTGCGTCACCAATTCTACTTTGCAGTGATATTAGTCATTTTACCCAAAAATTCATGGCAAAATGGAAAAAAAAATTATTGTGCGACAAGATCTAAGAAAAAACACCATTTTGTAACTTTTGGGGGCTTCCGTTTCTACGCAGTACATTTTTTTGTAAAAATGACACCTTATCATTATTCTGTAGGTCCATACGGTTAAAATGATCCCCTTCTTATATAGGTTTCATTTTGTCGTACTTCTGGAAAAAATCATAACTACATGCAGGAAAATGTATATGTTTAAAAAATGTCATCTTCTGACCCCTATAACTTTTTTATTTTTTAATGTACAGGTCTGTATGAGGGCTAATTTTTTGCGACCTGGTGTGAAGTTTTTATTGGTATGATATTTGTTTTGATCGGACTTTTTGATCACTTTTTATTCATTTTTTAATGGTATAAAAAGTGACAAAAAAAAGCTTTTTTGGACTTTTGAATTTTTTGCGCGTACGCCATTGACCGTACGGCATAATTAATTATATATTTTTATAGTTCGGACATTTACGCACGCGGTAATACCACATATGTTTATTTTTTATTTTATTTACACTGTTTTATTTTTTTATGGGAAAAGGGGGGTGATTCAAACTTTTATTAGGGAAGGGGTTAAATGACCTTTATTAACCCTTTTTTTAACTTTTTTTTGCAGTGTTATAGGTCCCATAGGGACCTATAACACTGCACACACTGATCATTGTTATCCCATAGGGACCTATATCACTGCACACACTGATCTCTCATGCTGTTCACTGGCGTGTATTAACACGCCTGTGATCAGTGTTATCGGCGCTTGACTGCTCCTGCCTGGATCTCAGACACGGAGCAGTCATTCGTCGATCGGACACCGAGGAGGGAGGTAAGGGCCCTCCCGGTGTCCTGTAAGCTGTTCGGGACACCGCGATTTCAAAGCGGCGGTCCCGAACAGCCCGACTGACTAGCCGGGATAGTTTCACTTTAGAAGCGGCGGTCAGCTTTGACCGCCGCTTCTAAAGGGTTAATACCGCACAATGCTTTGATCGGCGATGTGTGGTATTAGCCGCTGGTCCCGGCCGTTGATGAAAGCAGGGACCGACGCGATGTGATGCGGGGTTGCAGCGCGACCCCGCTTCATATCGCGGGAGCTGGCGCAGAACGTAAATATACGTCCTGCGTCGTTAAGGGGTTAAAGACCATTGACCACTCTCCTAGATTCTTTGGAGACCACCAATGACAATTTGGAGATCACTGCTCTAGACTCCTTGTAGGCTTCTCATTCCAGTTTGGAGAATACTGCTCCAGATCTTTTGGAAATCAATGACCGCAGTTTGGAGACACTAACCACAGTTTGGAGACCACCACCCATAATTTGGAAACCAATGCCCTAAATTATTTTGAGATCACTGACCACTGCCTTAGATTCTTTGAAGACCACTGACCAGATCTTGGAGACCAGTGCTCTAGACTCTTTGTAGACTTTTTATCACAGTTTGGAGACTACTGCCCTAGATTCTTTGGAGACCAGTGACTGCAGTTTGGAGAGCACTTCCCTAGATTTTTGTAGACTACTCATCACAGTTTAGAGACTACTGACCTAAATTCTTTGAAGACCACTGACCACTCTCCTAGAGACCACTCCTTTGGAGATCACGGCCCTAGACTCTTTGTAGGCTTCTTATCACAGTTTGGAGAATACTGCTCTACATCTTTTGGAAATCAATGACCACAGTTTGGAGATACTGACCACAGTTTGGAGACCACTGACCACAATTTGGACACCACTGACAACAGTTTGGAGACCACTTTCCTAGATACTTTGGAGACACTTACCACAGTTTGGCGACCACTGCCCTAGATTATTTTGAGACCACCTACCGCAGTTTGGAGATTACTGCCCTAGACTCTTTGTAGCTTCTCATTACAGTTTGGAGAATACTGCTCTAGATTGTTTGGAGATCAATGACCGCAGTTTGGAGAAACTGACCACAATTTGGAGAGCACTTTCCTAGATTGTTTGGAGACCACTGACCACAGTTTTGAGACCACTGACAACAATTTGGAGACCACTTCCCCAGATACTTTGGAGACCATTGACTACAGTTGGGAGACCACTGCCCTAAATTCTAATCCTACAAATTCCTTATTCTTTATCTCGAATAACCTTATCAGAGCTGACTATTATCGGGCACCTATTGCGCCCTAAATCCTCTAAGCCGGCTGTTATCTTTATTTCTTTTTTCCAGGCATCCAAGGTTACAGAACGTGACTTTGCCTGGAATATTTTCTAAATAAATAAAGGCATTAACCGTAAGAATTAGCTTTGTGTTGTAAGCATTTTTGTCTTTTGCACGGAATATTTGGGTCCATTTGATGATTTTATGGTGGGCGGCCATAAGAGGTACACTTTTCCTCTCAGCCTTTTCTTTTATACTGAAGCACCCTATTTGCAGATACTTTGAGTATGTAAAGCAATGCTCTAATGGCCTAATGTTAGTATAGGAATAAATTACAGGGCTGTGGAGGAGTTCGAACACTCTGCGCGTGTCCTTCAGACATGTATGAGTCTATAAAAAAAGGAAAAATAAAGGAGCTTCACTGTAATTCTATATCTTTACAGGTTTAAAGGGGTACTCCACTGCCCCGAACACTGGGTGCGGGCAGCGGCGGGTCGTGACATCATGGCCACACCCCTCGTGATGTCACACCACGCCCCCTCGATGCAAGTCCCCATACACTTGCATTGAGGGGACGTGACCGTGACGTCACAACCCCCACAGCCCGCACCCAGCGTTCAGAACAAAATGTTCTGAATGCTGGGGCTGTGGAGTACCCCTTTAAGTCATTGCATTGGCCCAGCACGATGGCTCAGGGGTCAGTGCTGTACAAATCCCACTGAGGTTCAAACCCCATCAAGGACACTCATTTTAAATTATCTGCTGCCAGAAAGTTAAACAGACTTGTAAATTACTTCTATTTAAAAATCTTAATCCTTCCAGTACTTATCAGCTGCTGTATACTACAGAGGAAATTCTTTTCTTTTTGAATTTCTCTTCTGTCTGACCACAGTGCTCTCTGCTGACACCACTGCCCATGTCAGGAACTGTCCAGAGAAGGAGCAAATCCCCATTGAATACTTTTCCTGCTCCGTTCAGTTCCTGACATGGACAGAGGTGTCAGCAGAGAGCACTGTGGTCAGACAGAAAATAATTTCAAAGAGAAGAACTTCCTGTGGAACATACAGCAGCTGATAAGTACTGGAAGGAGTATGATTTTTTTAAGAAGTACCGTATTTTTCGCCGTATAAGACGCACTTTTTCTTCGCCAAAACTGGGGGGGAAAAGTTGGTGCGTCTTATACGGCGAATACACACCTATCGTGGCGGTCCCTGCGGCCATCAACGGCCGGGATCCGCGGCTAATACAGGACATCACCGATCGTGGTGATGCCCTGTATTAACCCTTCAGACGTGGCGATCAAAGCTGACAACCGCGTCTGAAGCAAAAGTGACACTAACTCGGCTGCTCAGTCGGGCTGTTCGGGACCACCGCGGTGAAATCGCGGCGTCCCGAACAGCTTACATGACACCGGGAGGGACCTTACCTGCCTCCTCGGTGTCTGCTCCGTGCCGGGATCCCCTGCATGGTCGGCGCTCTCCTTCGTCGCCATCACGTCGTCATCATGCACGCTGTCCCGTCATCCAATAGGAGCGGCGTACGTAGCGACGTGATGACGGCGATGGAGAGCGAGGATCACGGGGAAGAAAACATCCGGAGCGTCGGGGACACCCCGGGGATGCGGCGACAGCGATGGAGGGCGACATCCAGGGCAGCGGTGACGGTTCCGGAGCGGCGGGGACACGTGAGTATTACCTCCTATCCAGTGGTCTTCAACCTGCGGACCTCCAGATGATGCAAAACTACAACTCCCAGCATGCCCGGACAGCCAACGGCTGTCCGGGCATGCTGGGAGTTTTAGCTTTGCAACATCTGGAGGTCCGCAGGTTGAAGATCACTGTTGGGTTCAGAATCTTTTTTATCTAGATTTTGCACCTTTAAAATTGGGTGCGTCTTATATGCCGGTGCGTCCTATAGGGCGAAAAATACGGTAATTTACAAATCTGATAAAAAAAAAAATAGTTTTCCACTGGAGTACCCCTTTAACAGAGTTTGCGTTGGATTTAACTGGTATACGGTTTCCCGCCAACACTCCATGACATACTGATAGGTATGTAAAGCGATGAACAGCGCTGCGGAATATGTTGGTGCCATATAAATAAATGACGTATTGTAGTGCCTTGGTTAGGGGGGGTGGACAGGTGAAGATTATATAGTATTGCTTTTAGTTCATTCATTTAGGTATCGACCGATTTAGCGAATACGTTTTTATGGTGGATCCCTTTTTTTGCTTGCATTATAAAGTTTACGTTGCGGCTGACAGCATAATTTATTCAGCGGCTGTAAGTTGATTATAAAATATCACAATGACATTGGAGAAATAAAATAAAATAAAAATGCGCTGTAAGCAGAACGCATTTAGACGCGATATTGAGAACCGGAGCACAAAATCATTCAACTTTATTGAGCAGGTTAAAAAGTGTAACTTCTATGTCCGCAAAATTATAGCTGAGCCCAAAATATATTCTCGAGAACGTTACGACACAGTAATCTGTCAAAGGGAGAATTTTTCCAGTCTAATAATTTATTAACTAAATGTACAAGAACATTTCCCAATCAATGAGTATAAAGCCGCTTTGTGGGGACGGCGTCGCTGGTTAAAACTATTTTTTTGCTTATTTATAGCAAATACGTATAAAGATGGCCCAGTTCTTGGCTGAGAAAATGTAGTAATATTGGGTGGATCCAAGGAATTCTGTAAAAAACAATAAGAACCATGGGGGAGATTGATCAAAACCTGTGCAAAGGAAAAGTTGTCCAGTTGCCCATAGCAACCAATCAGATCGCTTCTTTCATTTTTCACAAAATGAAAGAAGTGATCTGATTGGTTGCTATGGGCAACTGGACAACTTTTCCTTTGCACAGGTTTTGATCAATCTCCCCCTATGGGTGCACTTTAGGTGCAGGGCTGGCTCCACCAATAGGCAAAATAGGCAGCCGCCTAGAGTGCTCTCTTGATGGGGATGCCGTTCTGCCCCACAAGAAAGTTGTTTCTCCAGGTCCTGACAGCCGCAAAACTATCACCCCAGTAGTAAGGAGATTACATGAGGAGGAGATTTGTTACAGTGTGTCACCCCAGTAGTAAGGAGATTACATGAGGAGGAGGTTTGTTACAGTGTGTCACCCCAGTAGTAAGGAGATTACATGAGGAGGAGGTTTGTTACAGCGTGTCACTCCAGTAGGGAGGAGATTACATGAGGAGGAGGTTTGTTACAGTGTGTCACCCCAGTAGTAAGGAGATTACATGAGGAGGAGGTTTGTTACAGTGTGTCACCCCTGTAGTAAGGAGATTACATGAGGAGAAGGTTTGTTACAGTGTGTCACCACAGTAGTAAGGTGATTACATGAGGAGGAGGTTTGTTACAGTGTGTCACCCCAGTAGTAAGGAGATTACATGAGGAGGAGGTTTGTTACAGTGTGTCACCCCAGTAGTAAGGAGATTACATGAGGAGGAGGTTTGTTACAGTGTGGCACCCCAGTAGTAAGGAGATTACATGAGAAGGAGGTTTATTACAGTGTGTCACCCCAGTAGTAAGGAGATTACATGAGGAGGAGGTTTGTTACAGTGTGTCACCCCAGTAGTAAGGAGATTAGGGATCCATAGGGATCCTCATACCATCCAGAACATAATCCTGTCCGGCTGCAGCATCATCTTTGTCCCAGCTGAAGCACAGGCTGGGACAAGGTCCAGGAGGTGAAAGCAGGACTAACACTCCTCTGTGCTCACTCCTGTCCTATCAGACTGCAGCATGAAAACAGAGAGGAGGGGGTTACAGAGCAGCCTGCAGTGATTGGATGAAGAGACCCAGCACAGCAGACTCAGGGAGGGAGTGAATGCATGGTGAGTGAGGGTGGGCTCAGTGGTTGTCTTGGACATGCCCCTTCCTGGGCAGCGGATGTCAGAATAAGTGAGCAGCAGAACTGAGGGATTTGTGAGTCAAACACAGACACTAGACACATAAAAAAAAAAGACACGTAAAGCATCTGCATAACCTAGTGAGGAACATTTACAGGCATTATTTCCTTTCTGTGACATGATAGGTCCTGGCCACCGAAGTACTCTAGGGGTTAAAGTCAACATAAACAAAAAAATAAAACTTAGTGTCAACAGCATAAACAAAAAAAAATATATATAAATATAATAAAAATCAATACACAAATAAATCAAGGAATAAATAACTAAAGGCCAAAATAGCCTGTTAAGGGGTTAATGTCCAATTTTGATATTTAATGTGGGTCCCAATAGCCTTCGGTTTGTCCTGAGTGTGACATCACTGTCTCCAATACACAGAGATCATCCTCTCCTTTATATTACCAGGCGGTGACTTTCCTGTGTAACAATGAGCCGTCTACTTGACAATATTGCGTTAAACAAAAACCAACAGTGTCATCCGGCTTTCGCACATTGACTGTATTAGTGTCGTGGGAGCCTTCCGAGCCACATCAACAATATATCTAAGAATCAGATCCATCTTCATTTATGATAAGCCCGCGGATTGACGAGAAACATTGAGCCCTGCTTCATTTTATTTACTTATTTTTATTTAATGTATTTATTTATTACATTAATTTATTATTTAATTTATTTATTATTTAATTTATTTTATGTATTTATTATTTTATTCATTTATTTATTATTTTATTTATTATTTTATTATTTTAATTTTTTTTATTTATTTATGTATTATTTTATTTAGTTACTGTATTATTCCATGTATTTACTTATTTATTTATTTATTATTACATTTATTCATTTAATTTTTTTATTACATTTATTTATTATTTTATTACATTTTTTTTCTTTATTTATTATTTTATTGATTTATTCATTTATTATTGAATTTTTTATTTTATTTATTTATAATTTTATTTATTATTAAATAAATATTATTATTTTATTTATTTATTTATTATTGAGTTTATTTACTGTATTATTCAATGTATTTACTTATTTATTTATTATTAAATGTATTTATTATTTTATTTATTATTTTATTTTTTATTATTTTATTTTTTATTTTAAAACATGATTTGATTTATTGATTTATTAATTAATTTACTTACTGTATTATTCCATGTATTTACTTATTTATTTATTATTACATGTATTTATTTATTTAATTATTTATTACATTTATTTATTATTTAATTTATTTAATATTTTATTTATTCATTTATTAATACATTTTGTATTATTTTATTTATTTAATATTTTATTTATTATTAAAAAAAATATTATTATTTTATTTATTTATTATTGAGTTAATTTACTGTATTATTCTATGTATTTACTTATTTATTTATTATTACATGTATTTATTTAATTATTTATTTATTACATTTATTTATTATTTAATTTATTTATTTATTATTTTATTTATTCATTTATTATTACATTTTTTATTATTTTATTTATTTATTATTGAGTTTATTTACTGTATTATTTTATGTATTTACTTATTTATTCATTATTAAATGTATTTCTTTATTATTTTATTTCTTTATTATTGAATTTATTTATTTAATGCGTTTATTTTTATCTTTTATTTTTTTTTGTCAAATGGACTGTTAGCCTCCTTAGCTCCTCAATTATTTTTGGAACGATCTCTATTACCCTCCGAAATCAAGTGTCTGATTGCATTTTACAGCCATGGAGGGATTCATAAAATGTCTAATGTTGGAGGAAACAGCTGTTTCTCTACTCCGGCAAAACCTCTAAACTACTTTCCACCCCTGGTAAGTCGCCTGGGACGTTTCCGTCGCCATTAAAAAAGACGCTCGCTGGAAAGCAATGAATGTTGTCTGAAAAACAATCAATCCCCAAATGTTTTGAAATCTAATTTAAAGGGGCATGAAGGGTACGGAGTCGATAGGAAAGTCATGGTTTCTCCTAACTTCAAGCTGCTATGACTTATCTGTGGTATAACTGTGTACAGACCCTCTAGAGCAGTGGCCTTCAACCTGCGGACCTCCAGATGTTTCAAAACTACAACTCCCAGCATGCTCGGACAGCCGATGGCAGTGGCCTCCAAATGGTGACCCTCCAGATTTGCAAAACTACAAGTTCTAGCATGCCCGGACAGCTGTTGGCTGTCCGGGCATGCTAGGACTTGTAGTTTTGCAACATCTGGAGGGCCACAGTTTGGAGACCACTACTCTAGACTAAGGGCCCATGCATACTAAGGAGATCTACAGCCCTAGACACTTATGCCAGAAGGAGCCCAGAACTACATTGTAGTCAATGGGATGGCCGGTAATGGCCCGCCCGGCCACTAAAGGAGAACTCCAGTCTTAGACAATTATCCCCAATCATGCTGATAGGGGATAAGTGTCCCTCGCGACCTCCTGTACGGGGCCCTGGCTCTCTTGTACAGGAAGGATGTCGGCCTCAGCATGACGCCGCGACCGACACGACCCCTCCATATATCTATATGGGAAAGGCATCCCAGCCTCTCCCATAGAGCTGATTGGAGGGGGCGTGTCATCGACCTCAATAAGGTCACATTAGCCGTGCAGGGGGTCCCAGCAGTCGGACCCTCCGCGATCAGACACTTATCCCTATCCTGCGGAGTAAGACTGCAGGACTCCTTTAATGGCCGTGCGGGCCATTAATGGCCACCCCATTGACTTCAATGTAGTTCTGGGCCCATTCTGGCATAAGAAGGAACATGTTCATTCTTTCTCCAGAATCTAGTTCTGTATTGGGCACCTCATTGGTCCATTCAGTAGGTGATAAGCCTTTGGAAGCCGGTAGAAGCAGATCAACTATGGCAGGTACGTAGATCTAAGGCTGCCATGATAATGGACCACCAATGATGAGCACCAAACGTGGGGTAAATACTGATGCCAGCTTTGACCATAGCATTCCACAGAAATTAAAAACTTGATTTAAACAAAAGGTCATTTTCTGATGACACGGTCTTCTGCTTACTTATTCTGACATCCACTGCTCAGAAAGAGGTGTGTCCGAGGCAAGCACTGGTCCCGTCCTCACTCACCATGCAATCACTTCCTCCCTGAGTCTGCTGTGCAGTGCTTTGTCTCTTCATCCAATCATTGCAGGCTGCTCTGTAAGCCCCTCCTCTCTGTTTTTATGCTGCAGTCTGATAGGACAGGAGTGAGCACAGAGGAATGCTAGTCCCTCCCTCACTGTCTGGACTTTGTCCCAGCCTGTGCTTCAGCTGGGACAAAGATGATGCTGCAGCCAGACAGAATTATGTTCTGGATGGTATGGGGACCCCTAGTGGTCTTTTCTTATAAGCCATGATTTCTATAAAAAGGAGATCACATTTTTATGAAGTATATTAGAAAGGTAAAGGAAAACTGTCAGCTTGCTTCCCCCCACACTAACCAGTGGTACTGGCTGCAGGGGACGCTGATCAGTTTGATGCCTATTGTGCCTGGATCTGCCCGGTCGGCCAAAAACTTAGTTTTTCTGTATATTCTAATTAGGTGCTAACTGGCACAGGCAGGGTAACTGGCACTCATGTCAGTGGCTGCCAGCCGCAGCACCGCCCAGCTCATCAATATTCCTCCCCTCCCTCTGCCTCTCCCCCTTCTCCCCGCTCTGTAATGAAGAGGGAGCCTGAGGGAGGGGAGTATTGATGAGCTGGGCGGCGCTGCGGCTGGCGGCCGCTGACATCAGTGTGCCAGTTACCCCGCCTGTGCCAGTTAGCACCTAATTAGAATATATGGAAAAACTAAGATTTTAGCTGAACGAACGGGCAGATCCGGGCACGGTAGGCATAAAACTGATCAGCGTGCCAAGATGTACAACACAGAAAAAGTTTTTGGAACCTGACAGCACCCATTTAAATTTATTAATTTAATAAATTATTGGAAATGATAGAAACAACTGTGGCTTCCCCATCGGATCATGTATCACAGACTCGCTCCCCTATAACCATTGGGGGAGATTTATTGATATTATCTGAAATTTGGACAGCATGAAATGAGATGAGACAGACGGCAGATGCGTGAAATTTATCAGAGTGGCACATGCTGCGTGAAAGATTTGGCGCATCAATGCCGGAGAGTTTCACCATTTGTATCCTTCCTAAACCACCTCTTGTTTGGCACTTTACTCCAGTATATTATAGTGCCAAAAGAATCCATTTTATGACTCTACCTAGCCATGGACTCTTTTTCTCAGATACTTTTCAAAAGCGGCCAGAGAGGTGTTCACAGGTGTAAAATGTCTCATGCACACATTTTAAGCAGAGTTAACTTATCCTAAAACAGATAATAGATTTTTGCACAATTAGAAACATTAGAGATTTGGTTCTGGGACTAGAACATTGATCCAAGAATTGATTCTGATGTTCCTCACTAGGTCATGCAGATTCTTCACGTCTTTTTTTATGTGTCTTCTGTATTTAGCTCACAAATCCCTCTGTTCTGCTGCTCACTCATTCTGACATCCACTGCTCTGGAAGGGGTGTGTCTGAGGCAAGCACTGAGCCCGCCCTCACTAACCATGCATTCACTTCCTCCCTGAGTCTGCTGTGCTGGGTCTCTTCATTCAATCACTGTAGGCTTCTCTGTAACCCCTCCATTCTGTCCCGCCTTCCCGGTCTGTGCTACAGCTGGGACAAAGATGATGCTGAAACCGGACAGGATTATGTTCTGGATGGTATGGGGACCCCTAGTGGTCTTTTTATTTTTTAAATAAATTTATATAAAAAAAAGGAGATAACATTTTTTTTTATTGAATTGTATGAGAAAGGTTAATGTTTTGCCAAGATAGTTTTTGTTTCTCACAGTGCCCATTTAACCCTTCAGATGCCGTGATCAATACTAACAATGTATCTGCAGGGCTTGAGGGGCTTGAGCGGACTCTCTATCTATTGGGGGGGTGTGGTGGTCCCACTGCACCCCGTGATTGCACTGTGCCCGTGTAACTTGTTGGGAGCTTGCTGTACTTAGCCTGAATGAACCTACGGGATTCCCTTAACCAAGATGGCGCAGATGGCTCTGGAAGGTCATCACTAGTGTTGAGCGTGAATATTCGAAAGGCACATTTTCACCGCAAATATCAGCACTTCGCGATTTCACGAATATTTAGAATATTGTGATATATATTCATAATGATATTTGTTTTTTTATGCAATTTTTTAATGCAAATTTATGTGAATATCGGCACTTCCAGACTGGACACTGATCCCTCCCTTCTTTTAGGTGAAAGATATCATTGCACATGTGCACTATGCAAATTTCATTCCGAATTTTCGCTTGGAAAAAAAATAGAGAATGAACATAGCGAATATGCAAATTTCGCGAACATAGGACGAATATTCGTCCACATATTCGCAAAATATCGCAAATTCGAATATGGCCCCTGCTGCTCATCACTAGTCATTACGAGCATGCGCGGGAAACAGCGTCTATGGTCTCTCAGATACTGATCACATGATTTTACATGTGACCTTGTTGTTAGACGTCACATCCGGTTGTACGACTTGCAACCTGGAAGTAACGAGTGGCGTTCAGCGTTCTCATGGTTCAGAGTTTTCGGGCCGACTGCCGGGTGAGTGACACCGTCTCCCCGCCCACTTCTTTAATTGATCATGTGCTGTACCTGTACACCGTATTATTATTTATTGCACTCATTGCTGAATTATGAGGACGCCATAGATGCATTACTATATACACTATAACTTTTATTTATTTTGTAAACACTAATTATATTAATCAATAGGCTGGTCCTGCGTGACCACAAATACTCCACTTTTTGTATCATTCTTTGCTTGACAATGGCCGCGTGAGGTTGCCGAAAAGTAGCTTCACATTTTTTCACTATTTGGAGTGCCAATGTTTCTTCCTCAAGCACTCTTGGAGGTATCTTACTTGAATTTTTGTAGTCGGGGTTCTCTTTTTAGTAACTTATCAATAAAGGTTACGTATTATAAGTGAGTACCCCACCCCTGTGCATTTTCTGTACTCTATCTTGTGCACGGTTCTTGGGGGTGACACCTCCTACCACCCATACTGTGAATTCATAAAGTATTTTAACCAAGTATAGCTTAGAGAAACTAATTTATTGTGTCTCAGTCTATAAAATCTATATACTGTATTTATGTCAATACGGAATGTAACGCTCAATGATTAAAGGGGTATTCCGCCGAAAAACATATAATCCCCTATATAAAGTATAGGGGATAAGATGTCTGATCATGAGGATCCCGCCAGTGGGGACCAGGGATAAGATCTTTCGGGACACAGGGATGTCCCGAATGTGACAGGGTCCCCTGCGGGCTGCTCTGTGGCGGATCCCTCCCCCTGGGATGGAGGCCCTGGGAAATTGCCCCTTTTGCCCCACCTTAACGCCGGCCCTGCTGGGGATCCTTGTGATCTCCGGGCCTGCTGCGGCGGCATCCGGAATACGGAATCTTGTAGCTTCCGTTTTCATGATGTCACGCCACGCCCCCTCCACTTATGTCTATGACAGTAGGAGTGATGGCTATGTACTAGCCGTCACACCTCCTCCCATGAATGGAGGAGGTGTGGCAGCTGTAGTCACCAGTCATCTGGCACAGAGCGGAGTTCACTCTGTGCATGAATGACTGGTGGGGCCCAGCAGTGGGACCCCTGCAATCTGACATCATAACCCCTATCCAAACATGTTTTTCAGCAGAGTACCCCTTTAAACAATTTCACTTTATTAAAGCATACTATATTACAGCAGCGATGTTAGAGCGACGGAAATGTAATACGTATGTAAAAAGTTCCATCCCCAGAAGCTTAATTTACTGCAAAATGTAATTATCGGCTCCGGCCTTGACACCGACATTTGGTCCCTGGATCGTAATTTCACCAATTCCCAACAATCAACGTAGGAGAGCGAAGATGATGACTAGAGTTTAGCGCAGACATCGCTCATAAGTGATCTGAGAGATGACAGCAGACGCCAGACCTGCTATTATTCTAGCCTGTGGCTCCTCGGTAGGATTAGTTATTGGCTAATTTCTGAAAAATTGCTGGGGAACGTAATATTCCGAGTTCAGCTTGAAATAGCGAAGTTTAAGCTGCCGTATATATATATATATATATATATATATAATATCGCAAGCTGTTCCATGTCCAGTAGTATGAATACATATGATACTTTAGAATAAAATCTGACATTTTCTGATTCTATAGGAAAATATTTGTTCGTATTCATCAGTGGAACGTCTAAAAGTATATACAGTAAAACCTATCCAAGAGACCACCTAATTTCAAAGACTACCTTTCGATGCAATTTTGGGTGGTCTTTTGTACTAAAGTCTAACATTTTTGGGCAAATCTCAGGCTTACGCCCAGGCAGCCATCATGGGCAAGAGCCAAGCCAAGCTTCGCTTGGCTTGGCTCTTGCCCATGATGACTGCCTGGGCTCAGAGATCCCATGTGCTGCCATCAAAGCGACTTCTTTTACTCTTCTTGCTTATTGGCCTATCTTTGCTCTAAAAAGAGTCCCCATGGCTTCCAAATCAAAGAGGAGAGGTGAATCGGCAACTAAACTCCTCAAATTGACAGATTTTTCCTTGCTCTTGACCTGAGCGATTTTGAAGATGGTGCCAGCTCATCTTGTTGGCTCAGACTCTCACGGTTCCCATGGCTGTTCCCTTGAGTTCTTCATAAGTGCATCCATGCGTGTATCTGCCCCAAGCTAGTGTGAGAAGGTGGCCACCGGACTGGTACAGCATGCCTCCTACCTCCCAAACCCAACAAACAGAGGCCACGGCCCCACCGTACTTATACTTTGAACAGTCGTGGGGTGAACACCTCTAGGGAACTGTGTTACCGCACAAGCTGCGGAAGAGTATATGGATGCATTGCCTTCCACTAATGTTCCAGTCGTTGAGCTAACTGTGAAAACTATATTAGTGATGCTTAAACAGTCCACACATCTGGACGTGGCCCAGCTCTTGAGCCCTGCTCCTGCCTAAAGTTGAGGATAGAGTTCCCAGCGAACCGTGACGAGTATATATACTATTCTATATTCTATTCTAACATTGGTGGCTTTATTACAGCCTTGTTGAATAGGGAGATTGGGTGTTCCTTGGGTTCATATTGAACAGTATGTTATGACAGGTGCAGACATGTGCTCTTTATTGGACATGTACCCTCTGAGTGTTAATCATTTGGCTACCTTGTCACCCTTATCGATAGCTTGCCTAATTTTCTTGGCCTTATGCTATAGACATAGTAGTCCTGGGTCCACGGCTCATTGATTGGAACCTCTTTTACAATTGTTATCATTGGTTGTGAAGGCGTTAGACTTGTACCACTGGCTTGCTGGCCACTCGATGGCAACTTTACCATCTAGAGTAGGTCTTACGCTTTGATGAATTGTCAACTTGCTTGGAATCCAACTTCTGGAATCCCCAATGACTGTGAGAATATTTGGGATGCAACCATGGTGGAACACTGCCTTTCCTGCAGAATGGTTATCACGTAAGGAACTGCAGCCGATACTATTCAATTGGGTCACTCTGCAGGTGACTGGGAGCCACTAAGCCAGAACACAATAGTGATAGAGACACAGCTACTTAATGGGGTACTCCGGCGCATAGACATCTTATCCCCTATCCAAAGGATAGGGGATAAGATGCCTGATCGCGGGGGTCTCGCCGCTGGGGACCCCCGTGATATTGCACGCAGCACCCCATTAAAATCAGTGCCCGGAGCACGTTCGCTCCGGGTCTGATTACTGGCGATCACGGGGGCCGGAGCATTGGGGCTTCATGGCCCCTCCCATAGGCTTGCATTGAGAGGGCAGAGTGTGACGTCACACGGGCGGAGCCTTGACGTCACAATGCTCTGGCCCCCTTGATCGCCAGTAATCAGACCCAGAGCGAACGTGCTCCGGGGACTGATTTTAACGGGGTGCTGCGTGCAAGATCACGGGGGTCCCCAGCGGCGGGACCCCTGCGATCAGACATCTTATCCCCTATCCTTTGGATAGGGGATAGGATGTCTAAGAGCCGGAGTACCCCTTTAACAGTTGAAACCAATCCATTTAGCAGGCTTTCCGATTGATCCCACGAAGGAGGGATCATGCAGAAAGCCTGCGAAACAGATTTGTTGTCCACAAACTTCATGAAGCTCGTACCTCTGTCTTTTCTAAATTGTTACCTCCATCAATGTTTTATAGAATAAAGGTCCTTCAAAATATGGAACTAAAATGTTGAGTGCTTTTGCACAGCTTGTTAATCCCCAGCCTCCATAGTACCTACTGTTTGCACCACTGGTTGTAGCCCATCGTACAATTCATTTTCCCAGAAGTTGTGAGTTCCTAGGCAATCTCTGTTCCCAAAGCCACAACACTTCCTTCTTTCATTTCATTTTTCCATTTTTGGATGGTAGCTGGCTACTAACCATCAAGAGGGTGCTCTAGGCTGCTGCCTATTTTGTCTATAGGCAGAACCGGCCCTGCGGGAGTGTCAGGAGAGCAGTTAAGGGAAAATTCTGCAAAAAAAAAAAAAGGTAATATTGAAATGCCTCCCAAAGGTTTTTCATGATCCTACGCAAGTCAAAAGGTGTAAAATAAATATAAACATAAATATATAAAGACAAGAATACATAAAAACTCAAACAAAGGTCTTGTAATGATCCTGTTTACTTGTATAAAATCCTTCCAGGCTCCAGGTGTACAGGGCCGGCGGTGTTTGCTCGGCACACGGAGGTGATTAGCACCACATGTACCAGTACTAATTACCCCGAACATCATGTCGCCTGATTATTACCAGATTACCTGCAAAGTCTCCACCTGTTTTACGGAGATTTAACCACCTAACTTTGCCGTCGCCTTTTATAGTTAATTCTAAATTAGAGGGAAACATATATAACATACAGGATTTTTACATAAATGTTACGAATCAGTATATGATGAGGTTTTGCATTTTGGCATTTAACCCAACTTGAATATTAGTATGAGTAAATATTGAACAAAAACCTGGAACAAAATCATTTATGTATAATGGAAGATTCTTCTTTTCCTTTGGTAAATCTAAAAACAAAACAAAACAACAACAATTTACTGTCTATAGCACCCATGCAGACCTGTGAGCGTCCTTGGTTACAGACTACAAATAACCCTTGAGTGTAGTCAGATTATACAGTTTTGCTAGAGTGCTCCTTTAAAGGGGTACTCTACTGCCCCAGTGTTCGGAACATTTAGTTCCGAACGCTGGGTGCTGGCTTCAGGCTTCGGGCGTCGCCACGACCCCCCGCGTGATGTCATCCCACGCCCCCTCAATGCAAGTCTATGGGACTTGAGGGGGCGTGGTGTGACATCACAAGGGGGCGTGGTGACCCCCAAAACCTGAGCAGGAAGGAGGTGAGGGATGACCTGGTGGTCGCATGCATTCGCATCGCGGGATGCGAACTGCAGCGACACAGGCAGCAGAAACAGGGGTGCGCCTGCGGCCAGCAAGTCTAACTGCAGCGCTAACTGTTACACAGAAAATGTGTATCCTCCACAAAATTAATCACATGCCCTGCGACCATGTAAAAAATTTGGCCGGGTCATGTAAAAAAAATGCCAAAAAAAAATTTACTCAAAAATGAACTAAATAACACACAGCTTAGTAAATGCCCCCCAATGTTACTAAATGCCGAGCATCGGCCCAATCAGTGGTGCCTGGCATTAACCCTGGGTCCTGGCTAATGATAGCAGTTGGGACCCGCAGGGTTTATATCGTTCTCCGGTCGTGAGAATGCTTTACACCCCGTCAACCGGACCAGGGTGTACAGGTACGCCCTGAGACCGTAAGGATCTGGGAATGGGAGTGTATGCATACGCCCTGCATCCACAAGATGTTAAACAAGCAATTTGGAGGCCAATGCAGTTTTACACCAATTTTTTCTTTCTGTTTAAGTACAACATGAAACACACGCATGTAATATATTAGAAAGTGTATCCACGTAGAAGTGACAAATAGCTCGGATCGCATAGTTACAGTACAAAATGAATTTGTATTGAACCCATTTAAGATGCAGAGAAGCAATAACACAGTGCTCTGTACCGGTGATTGTGTCCGCTCATTGATTGTCGGGCCCAGGGCTCAGTAGGGTGTAAACTTTCAACAAGACGCCATTAGAATGAGAAAGGAAATAGGAAGCGGGATCATCGATTATCGAACATGTACAGATGTTATGTAATGAGTTTACCCTGCAGCCAGGACATCTTAATGCATTCACTAATCTCTGAGGGTCTTTCTATGTTAGGGGGAACTGTTTATGGTTCACATAGAAATGGTTAGATGTAATTCATACGGTTCATACAGTCTACTTGTAGTCAACACCTTCTCTGAGTTAGTTTTTCTTTTATGACATTAATAATTATTAATAAACTTGCTACAATTTTTGCAAGTAGGTCATGAGTCCTCATGAGTACTTATGATTATACTACCATTAGCATAGTTGACAATTAGAGTTGAGCGAGCATTCTGAAACTTCGGCTCACCGGGTTAATGAACTTTCAGAAACTGTTCGGTTTGCAGCAAAAGGGTTAAGTTGCACTGCTGCGCAATGTGCCTTAACTCTTTTGTCCCAGTAAACCAGCGTATCTGCTTGTTTACTGAAACATCTTGCTTGGCACAGCACTGTGCACCGATCCAGCGAGAGAGTTAATTGGCACTGCTGAGGAGCACTAGTTAATTTCTTGGGGGTTGCAAAAGAGGAATACTTACCCTCTGCTTGTGTAGCCCTGCCTCTACTGATGATGTCACAAGGTCGAGGAGCTACATAAGAAGGGGCCCAGACCAGCAAATTTTGATTTGTTTTATATTTTTAAAAACAATTTTTGATTTGTTTTAAATTAAAAAAAACATTTTTATACTTTTTTTTAACACATTTAAGGTCATCAATATATGGCTTCCACAGATGAATGTAGTGCTATTGCATTACATTGATCTACATTATCAGCGCCTGATTGCTAAAGCCTGTCTTCCATGGAAGACCTGTAGGCCAAGGTAAGGCCCCGGGCATTCTCACAACATTCACATCGTCACCCCGTTATTACATTGTGGTGGGTGCCAATTGGACCACTAGACACCAGGAATTACCGGTATTTAAAGGGGTTATGTAACATAAGGCAACTTTAGTAATTAAGTGTTATAATAGTCAAAAAGTAATTGACATTCTTACCAAGGATCTGTGCTTGCGTTGGTGGTAAATGGCCGTGTCCTGTGTCCCCCATCATGCTGTAGGATTGTTTTGGGGAACTGGTTACTTCCTGTTTCTGTGGCCTCCCTCAGACTACAATCCCCAGGATCCTTTGTTTCAAGGTGGGAGGTGACTTATTTCTCTCCCACACATCGGTGGCCCCACCCATTGCAGCACAGCCACTCTCCATTTGATCACATGACTTACTCGACATCACCTGACACACAAGCTGTGGATCTGTATGATGATGAGTGCACATGTATGCCGGTAACATCATCAGGGGGCTGGCTTCACACACAACAGAAAGAGCAGCCAAGCTCCTTTTCAGCACCTGAGTAGTGATGTAATGTCTCGGGCCGCACAGCAAGCTCGGAAAGGTCTGAGACAACACTCATTTTGTATACTGCAGAAAATGAACTTCCTAGGAAAAGAAATACTAAGAAATTTCATACCAGCTACCAAACACAGGTTAGTGAAGTATATTAGTAACTAGACTAGCTTCACTACTCCTGTCTTACACTCAAAGAATCAAAAATCCCAGAATACCCTTTTAATGGTTAAATGCCGTGATCACTATTGATTTAACGATTGACATGACGAACATCGGAGCGATCTCCAATGTCCGTCATTACCGGTAGATGTTGATTATAATGCGTACCTTACTGGCAGATCGAGTCATGTTTCCCTCACCCGACCCTTGACATACATGTACGTCATGGATCAGGAAGAGGTTAAATTAAAGGTCGAACCTGATGGATCTTTTCTTTTCAACCCTCTAGCCATGTAACTACGTTATCTAGACTCATCTCTTCTATCGTAAATACATTTGGCACTGTTAAAAATTTCGGACTGTGATGCCGCTGATAAGCGCAAGTTCCCTCAAGCTTGAAAAATGGAACAGGCTTTACAAATAAATAGTGTATGTTGTGGCGTTGAAATGATATTGAGGTTAGTGAGGGAAAGGTCGGAGGTTAGGGTTTTAAGAAACAACAAGAAAAAGCAGCGCAGCAGAATACCAATGTCTTACTTCAAATTCCTTTTCTTTCTTTAAAGGGGTACTCCACTGGCAATTTTTTTTTTTTTTTTATAAACTGGTGCCAGAAAGTTAAACAGATTTGTAAATTACTCCTATTAAAAAATCTTAATCCTTCCAGTAGTTATCAGCTGCTGTATGATCCACAGGAAGTTCTTTTCTTTTTCAATTTTATTTCTGTCTGACCACAGTGCTCTCTGCTGACACATCTGTCCATGTCAGGTACTGTCCAGAGACGGATAGGTTTGCTATGGAGATTTGCTCCTATTCTGGACCGTTTCTAAAATGGACAGAGGTGTCGGCAGAGAGCAATGTGGTCAGACAGAAAGGGAATTCAGAAAAGAACTTCCTGTGGGTCACACAGCATCTGAAAAGTACTGGAAGGATTAAAAAATTTTAATAGAAGTAATTTACAAATCTGTTTAACTTTCTGGCCCCAGTTGATTTTAAAAACATTTTTTTCCAATGGAGTACCACTTTAAGTGCGCATTATTTTTACTACCAGCATCTGGACTCTTGGAAGCCATGCTGATGTCCTGTTGGACGCCATCTGTGCCCAACGTGTGGCTGCTGTATTCAAATCCAGAGATTGTTCTAGGCTTGAAAAATATTTTTCTTTATTTTGCTCCCATTTACCGGAGCCCGCCGCTCATCCTCTCTCGCGCGCTGAATAATAGATAACCTAGTTAGAAGAACTCAACTATGTCGCAGGAATATTAATTTTACTTCTTTTTTTCCATTCAAGTAGATAAAACACATCAAACCACAGATACATGCCAAGCAAAGACTGCAGATGATTTATTTCCAAAATTATTTCGGTATCTGTGTCGAGACTGTTGAGCGACTCTGTTGTGAAATACTCTAATAGTGTCAACCGGGGTAAAATCCAATACAATTCACATTGGAATGAAAACCTTCATAGGCACTGTTAGATACATGGTAAATGCTAGTAGTACTAGAGTAGTGGTCTCCAAAGGTGGACCTTAAGATGTTGCAAAACTACAACTCCCGGCATGCCTGGACAGCCAACGGCGCACAGGGACCAGCACCGCGGCGTCAATGCAGCGTCACTAGTCTGGGGCCGGCCCGGAGCGGAGAAGAGGGCCTCCCGGTGAAGATAGACGGTCCAGACCAGCTCACTCTCCCCACCGGAATGCGGACGGTCCCTGCAGCTACTGAGCAACAGGACCGAGAGAACTGGGGAGGTGAGTAGATAACGAGGGGGACCTATATGACTGGGGTTGATGATGACAGGGGGGTTTGACAAGGGGTGATGATGACGGGGTTTGGATGATGACAGGGGGTGATGATGACGGGGGTCTGGATGATGACTGGGGGGTTGACAGGGGGTGATGATGACAGGGGTCTGGAAGATGACGGGGGGGTTGACAGGGGATGATGACAGGGGGTGATGATGACGGGGTCTGGAAGATGACGGGGGGGTTGACAGGGGATGATAACAGAGGGTGATGATGACGGGGGTCTGGATGATGACGGGGGGTTGACAGGGGATGATGACAGGGGTTGATGATGACGGGGATCTGGATGATGACGGGGTGGGGGGGTTGACAGGGGATGATGATGACAGGGGGGTCTGGATGATGACAGGGGGGATGATGTATTTTCCCCCATAGGCTTATACTCGAATCAACAAGTTTTCCCAGGTTTTGGGGGTGAAAGTAGGGGCCTCGGCTTATATTCGGGTCGGCCAATACTCGAGTATATACCGGTATATGTGATAATGAGCGCTTCAAATAAAATGAGCCACAAAATTTTATGAATTATGCACCGTGCCTAACCGAACATATGGACAGGGATTGTCTTCATCTGACAAGGACGATATAATGGCGCTTCTAACCTTATACAGTTCTATGGTAGATACAATGTCCTTCCCGATCCTGTCACTATGTATCACTCTGTAACTGGGAGGAAATCAAGAGGAGTAGGATGACGCATTTCAGACACCCTCCGTAACCTTCACAGAAACAGATTCTTCGCTCTTCTCAGATGTATTTATTATGGGAGCTGTAATTTGCTTTGATACTGTAAGCTGGATACAAGTGCTTGCTTATTTCTCTGCGTTTACTATCTGATTCGTACAACTACCCTTCAATTTCGTAGCTGATGTCAGGGGCGCAAAATAATGTTTTTGAAAGCTCAATAGCAAAAGATCTTTATGTAGCGATAAGGAATTATACAGCTGCCATGGCGGAGTGCTAACAGCGTATCATCTTCCTTTTTGCCGGGTTCAACTAAACTCCACCTTGTCGGTAAAATGCATGGTTCATGGAGTTACATAGGGTTACTGATCCATTTGTTATTTGTGCACTTTAAGTTAAAGGAGAACTCCGGGATATGGAAACGTATCCCCTATGTTAAAGAGGTACTCCTGTGCCCCAGCCTTCTCAACATCCGGTTCAGAAGGCTTGGAGCAGTGGCTGCAATGTCACGGCCACGCCCCCGCGTGACGTCACGCTACACCCCCTTCATTGATGTCTATGGGAGGGGGCGTGACGTCCGTCACGCCCCCTCCCATAGACATCAATGGAGGGGGCATGGCTGTGACGTTGCAACCACGGCAGCTGTTCTTAGCCTTCTGAACAACCGGTGGGGAGTACCCCTATAAGGATAGGGGATACATTTCAGATCGGGACCCCCCATGATCTCCCATATAGGACCAAATCGTGCGCGTCGACCACCGCATGAAGCGGCGGCCGACACAATCCCTCAATGCAGGTGTATGGCAGGAGATTGTCGAATGCAGGGTTCCGGCTCTCCCATAGAGTTGAATTGAGGATGCGTGTCCGCCTTATACACGCCCCCTTTCTGCGGACTGCTGGGGCCCTGTACGGGAGATCAGGGAGGATCCCAGCAGTCGGAACCCCACGATCTGAAACTTATCCCCTTTCCTTAGGATCGGGGATACATTTTCATATGCTCCGAGTACTCCTTTACAAGGCTCAGAGTGGTTCAATTTATTAATTAATTAATTTATTTAATTAAATGAAATGTATTTATTTATTTTTATTTATTTATTCTTTAAAGCTTTATTGTTAATTTTAAAAACTTTTGCCATGTCATTCAGACGTGTCAATAGTTTAGATCACACCGCGATGAAGAGTTATAACCAATATTAGATTATAACCGCTCCCCTAGACTTTACGGTGAATAAGTCGGGTTTGAGTGACAGCCAGGAGGAGGGGCGCACACTTCACTTGGCTGTGCATTGCGATCGCCCAGGGTCTCAGGACTGAGACCCAATGTGATCTAAACTTTTCAACAACAAATAGAATCCTTGGCAAAATTCCTGTAAAAAAAAAATCCAGTTTCTTCAATTTCAATTCAAAATTCAATTTCTGATCCCTATAACTTTTTTTTTACTTACCCTCTATGATGACTTATTTTTAAGCTGTGACCAGTGCTTTCTCCTCAACACCAAAATTGTACTGATAAGCTTTTTGATCGCTTTTTATAAAAAATGTTTTTTTTTTTTTTTTTTGTGAACACCGTTTACCATGCGACATCAATAACAGTACATTTTTGCATGCAGAAATACCAAATATTTTTGGGGAGTTTAGAGTTTTATTAAAAAAATGTAAATGGTGGAAGGGTTAAAGGGGTACTCCCCTAGAAAAAAAAATTTAAATCAACTGGTGCCAGAAAGTTAAACAGATTTGTAAATTACTCTAAAATTTACTTTTGA
Source organism: Hyla sarda (assembly GCF_029499605.1). Lineage (NCBI taxonomy): Eukaryota > Metazoa > Chordata > Amphibia > Anura > Hylidae > Hyla > Hyla sarda. The sequence continues at coordinate 10,469,701 of NC_079201.1, read as the reverse complement.
AATTACTTTTAAATTACTATAAAAAAAAAAATCTTAATCCTTTTAGTACTTATCAGCTTCTATTTGTTCCACAAGAAGTTCTTTTCTTTTTAAATTTCCTTTCTGTCTGATCACAGTGCTCTCTGCTGACACCTCTGTCCATTTTAGGAACTGTGAGAGTAGGAGCAAACCCCCATAGCAAACCTCTCTCGCTCCGGACAGCTCCTAAAATTGGCAGAGATGCCAGCAGAGAGCACTGTGCTCAGGCAGAAAGGAAATTCAAAAAGAAAATAACTTCACGTGGAGCAAATAGAAGCTGATAAGTACTGGAAGGATTAAGATTTTTTTAATAGAAGTAATTTACAAATCTGTTTAACTTTCTGGCACCAATTGATAAAAAAAAATGTTTTCTAGTGGAGTACCCCTTTAAGTAGAATTTTTAGTATTTGTAGACTCTTTTTTTTGTATATTTTTAAAAACATATTTTTTAAACTTTATTTCTCTCCAATGGGACTTTTATAAGCATTCTTTATGTTGCTTTTACAGTTCACTGTCCTACTACTGTACGGCAATGAACTGCGAAACTGGTGATCTTCTAGTACAGCCTGCCTGAGGCAGATCTCCCGATCTCTCGGATCTGCAACAGGCAATCTATATTAGAAGATCATCAATTTTACAGAGGCCTTCAGAAAGTCTCCAGCTGCCATAGTAACAAATCGGCACCCTGCAATTACATCATGGGGGTGCCAATCGGACCTCTGATAAGTGTGGTCTCTGTCAATTCACTCCCTGCATGCAGTGGTCACTATTAATTGTAGAATGCAGAGGGGTTAACTGCAGTGATTGGACTAAAGTCAGATGCCTGCAGTTGCAAGCGGATGTCAGCTGTCATATACAGCTGACACCCGCCACATATATAGCAGACTTGTGAGACAGCTCTATATGAAATGACCATCGAGAGCTGTAAAAAGGCGTATTGGCAGTCTTTGGTCATTAGGAGGTTAAAGAAATTTTACTGTATTGATTTTTACTTTAATAATAAGCTATTGTGAACATCATAGAGGGAGGTCTCCTACTCGGAACCCTCTGCATTAGGCGATGTTCACACGGCGGAATTTCCGCTATTCCGCTCAAATTCAATGTCCCATTAACTTCAATGGGGCTCTGGATGGAAGTCCGCAAAAAATTTAAAGACATGACTTTATCATTTTGCAGAATAAGGACATCCACTGCCGAAATTGCGCTGTGCGAATGGGTCAAATATGAAAATAACGTGCACTAAAATGTTTAGAATTTCCCAGTGGAATTTTTTTTTGCAAAAAAAACTTTTGCTCAGAAATTCAGCCGTGTGAAAATATAAGTATATTCTGATTTACCTGCAATATTTATTTATATAAAAGATATAAAAAAAAAAAATTAAATAAATAATTTTATATATATATATATATATATATATGTATATATAAATAAATTAAATGTTAAATATTTTATTTAACATTTCATATATATATATATATATATATATATACTGTATATATGTGTATGTATATATATATATATATATATATATATATATATATTTATATAAAATATTTTCTGTAATATATATATTTTTATTTTATTTTTTTATTTAACACATTTTACATTTACATTGGTTACATTTAATTTTTTACATATTTAGATGGAGTATTAATTGACCAGGAGACTGTAATGAATCTGCAGATATTGTGTGCGCCGACAATATAATGTGAGAACCAAGAAACATCCTGCAGCATAATAAAGCGCGGCGGCATAAAGAATTTATACATTTCTCTAACACAAGTTTACCTGGGAGATTTGAGGTTTCACTGACAAAAATAAAAATGCCGGAGGTTTGTTTTCTCCGAAGACATTCAGCGACTCGCTAGAATTCCGAAGGATTCTTTCTTTTTATGGGGTTAACTCTATAGTGAATCGCTACATCTGGCTAATTGGAAATAACATTGGGATACATGGGCTCCGGTAGGAGCCCATGTATCCCAATGTTATTTCCAATTAGCCGGATGTAGCGACTTAGTATAGAGTTAACGAGGTTATCCAGGAATAGAAAAACAAAGCAAATTTCTTTCAAAAACTACTCCCTGTCTGTCTCCAGGTTGGGTGTGGTTCTGCAGCTCAGTTTCATTGAAGTGAATGGAACCAAGATGTAATACCGCACCCAACCTGGGGACAGATGTGGAGCTGTTTAAAAAAAAAAAAATTGGCTCTGTTTTTCTATTCCTGGATAACCCCTTTCTATTCATTATACGGATGAATTATTAAATCTGTAACAATATTCACAGCTTATTCCGATTTCGCAGTCGCCGGTAAATATGCCCGATATGTAGAGGTAGCTTCAATATTTAAAGCTGTATTTTATTATTTATGGTGGGAATTTTATTTAATTTATGTTTTTTCTCTCTCCGCTTTCCAGAGCCTGCAGATATCCCTATAACCATCGCACTAGTTTGAGGAGATAGAAATTATACATTGAATTTCAATTATGCGCTAAAGGACAACCAGGAGATAGCCAAAACTGAATTTATGAAGGGGGGGGAGGGGTTGTGTTACTTGTGCCAGACTGGTTGAAAAAGTGGTACAGCGCAATATGTAAAACATTTTTGTTTTGTTTGTATCGGGGCGTGGCTTAGGAAAAATGGTGGTCAATTGGGCGGGGCTTACATAACACTTAAAAGAATTATAGTCTATGCCATAAAATTCTTGATGGTAATTACATCACCTAAAAGGTGGTGGAGATGGAGCACAACACTCTTTGTGTGTTGGCTTCTGCTCTTCATGGGATGGCTCCTGCTCTTCATAGGCTGGCTCATGTTCTTGGTGACCCAGCTCCTGCTCTTTGTGGGCTGGCTTCTGCTCTTTGTGGGTTGGCTTCTGCTCTCTGTGGGTTGGCGTCTGCTCTCTGTGAGTTGGCTTCTGCTCTTCATGGGATGGCTCATGTTCTTGGTTGCCCGTCTCCTGCATTTTGTGGGCTGGCTTCTGCTCTTTGTGGGCTGGCTTCTGCTCTTTGTGAGTTGGCTTCTGCTCTTTATGTGTTGGCTTCTGCTCTTCATGGGATGGCTCCTGCTCTTCATAGGCTGGCTCATGTTCTTGGTGACCCAGCTCCTGCTCTTTGTGGGTTGGCTTCTGTTCTTTGTGGGTTGGCTTCTGCTCTCTGTGGGTTGGCTTCTGCTCTTCATGGGATGGCTCATGTTCTTGGTTGCCCGGTTCCTGATTTTTGTGGGCTGGCTTTTGCTCTTTGTGAGTTGGCTTCTGCTCTTGTGAGTTGACTTCTGCTCTTTATGTGTTGGCTTCTGCTCTTCATGGGATGGCTCCTGCTCTTCATGAGATGGATCCTGCTCTTCATGAGATGGCTCCTGCTCTTCATGAGATGGATCCTGCTCTTCATGAGATGGCTCCTGCTCTTTGTGGGCTGGCTCATGTTCTTGGTGGGTGGCTCCTACTCTTTGTAGGATGGCTCCTGCACTTTGTGGGCCAACTTCTAATCCTTGTGGGCTGGCTCAACCACTTGGGCACTATTTCCCAACAAAGGTGCCTCCATCTGTTGCGAAAGCACAGCTCTCCTAATCCTTGTTGGCTGGCTTCTGGTTTTTATTGGCCGGCTCCTAATCCTTGTGGGCTGGTTTCTGCTTTTTATGGGCCGGCTCCTAATCCTTGTGGGATGGCTTCTGCTTTTTATGGGCCGGCTCTTCATCCTTGTGGGCTAGCTCATACACACTGTCTTTGGCAGCGTTTTGTAGTTGTAGTTTTGCAACAGCTGGAGGCGTCCTGGTTGTAAAACCCTGCCTTAGCAGAAGAAAGCCATAGAGTTTCCCTGGTGGCCTGGCATAGGGAACCTTTCTGTGTTTATTGCAAACTCTCTAAGCAATTCATCAAAATTCTAAATGTTTTAATTCTAAAGGTTTAATTGAAATTCAATTTTAAAAATAATTTTACACCCCTATATTAATCCCAGCATTCACATAACTAAAAGAAACTTTCTCTTTAGCATTTCCTGGAAATGATGAACATAAAATAAATGAATGACTCTTATTTATTATTAGGGATTTTTTTTTTTTTTTTTAAGAAAAATGTTCAACGAGACATAAATCCTTAGATCTTGTGGGACTTTCTGACTGACATTTTTTATAACCCAGCTTTGAAGATTAAAAAGATGCAGTTGTTTAATATGGGGGAATCTCACTCATTTGATGCCGGTGACAGCTTAGTGACATTATTTAAAAGCTCTCAGCAGCATTCAATTAAATATATGACACCAGTGAAGGACTTAAAAAAAATATATTTTTGCATTCGACTTTTTATGTATTTTTATTGGCAGGTGTTATTTTTATTTTTTGCTTGTGTTGTGTGCCAGTCTGTGGTCCAGGGTGAAAGTAAAGCAACAATTAAAATGCATTAAAGGGGTATTCTGGCTTTAGACATTTTATCCTCTATCCAAAGGATAGGGGATAAGATGTCTGATCGCGGGGACCCCGTGATCAGACATTTTATCCCCTATCCTTTGGATAGAGATGAATGGACTTCACTTTACTCAATGTCTACAGTCAAACTACAAGTACCATGATTCCTTGTTTGTAAGTGTGAGGTCACTTTTCCCCCTCCCACACATCATCATATCTATATCATATAATATCTTTTTGTGAACTGGCTATTTCCTGTTGCAGTTTGTTCCCTCAAACTACAAGTCCCATAATTGTTTGTAAGTTTGAGGTCATTTTTCTCCCTTCCACACATCAGCCACCCCACCCATTGAAAACACACCTTTGATCTCTTCCATGTAATAGACCAGGGTGCTAAGGTTTTCTAACCAGGGTGCCTCCAGCTGAACATCTTGCCGAATGATCTCCCTCCCACCCAGCGGTCGCTCCACCCAGTGAAGCACAGACAGGCTCCCTCTGAACACCTGACTAGTGATGTAATGTCTCGGGCCGCATTGCAACATAGGAAAACCTGAGACAACACTCATTTTGTATGCTGTTAAAAATAAAAAGTTGGGGCAAAAAACACAGAATTGCGAGACCAATAAAATACTACAGCCCCTGTAGTACAGTCAAATAAAAAAAAATCCCAAAATATCCCTTTAAAGTTAAAATAGAAAACAATGACATAATCTCATATCTTTGTCGTAATAAGATGAAGAAAACAGAGTAAAGCAGATATAGGAAAAATTATTATTATTATTTTTTTTTTAAATAGATTAGGTCAAGGAATTCAAGGAGAATGGATGGAACAGCGCTCCTACCATCACCTGGGAAAGCTGGATGCTTTGGTCGATGACGAGCAGGAAAAAAACAAGCTAGACACTCCAGTATATAAATAAAAAGGATTGATGATTTATTGAGTTGGTAGCAGACAACTTGTTTCTAGGGGTTTTACTCCTTTTCATTAGAGACCTGATAGGCCAAATCACTTATTTTGAAAAAATAAATAAAATAAAACGCTTAGAATAAGAAAATAACTGCAGATTACATTAGTAAGATAACTGCCGCAAATGTAAACTGACATCAACCCATTTATGAGACTAATGAGTTCACCTGGGAGAGCAGCCTAATAAGATGACCAGGTACAGTGATCAAACACCCCACCCTCAGCCAGAGGCTTCATGGGAAATGTAAAGCCAGCTTTCTAAAACCATGTCAGTGATGGATTTACATCCAAAATGGAGCCTAGCCTGTACTGTACCTGCCACATGAGACTAAACAGGTAAGCACGAGGCATACACAAGAACCTCTGCATTATTCACTAATAATAGACTGTGCTGCACTTTATAAGCCAAAAATAAAAATAAATAAATAACTAAAAAATAATAATAAATTCAAGAGTGTTTCTTTAACTCCCATAGATATCACAAATGTTAAAATGAACTCATAAACCAGCCAATAATATGTACCGTATTTTTCGCCGTATAAGACGCACTTTTTCTTCCCCAAAACTGGGGGGGAAAAGTCGGTGCGTCTTATACGGCGAATACACCCCTATCGCGGTGGTCCCTGTGGCCATCAACGGCCGGGACCCGCAGCTAATACAGGACATCACCGATCGCGGTGATGCACTGTATTAACCCTTCAGACGCGACGATCAGATCTGACCGCCGCGTCTGAAGGGAAAGTGACACTAACCCGGCTGTTCAGTCGGGCTGTTCGGGACCGCCGCGATTTCACCGCAACGGTCCCGAACAGCCCGACTGAATAGCCAGGTTAGTGCTTACAGGACACCGGGAGGGACCTTACCTGCCTCCTCGGTGTCTTCTCCGTTCAGGGATCCCCTGTATGGCCGGCGCTCTCCTTCCTCATCATCACGTCGTCGCGTGCGTGCGTCGGCGTGCATAACGACGTGATGACGGCGACGGAGAGCGAGGATACCCGGCCGGCAGCAGAGACGTTCCGGAGTGACGGGGACACGGCGACAGCGATGGAGCGACGTCCAGGGCAGCGGTGACAGGTCCGGAGCGGCGGGGACACGTGAGTATTACCTCCTATGCAGTTGTCTTCAATCTGCGGACCTCCAGATGTTGCAAAACTACAACTCCCAGCATGCCCGGACAGCCAACGGCGTCTTATACGCCGGTGCGTCCTATAGGGCGAAAAATACAGTAGTCTTTGCATGGCATTAATGATATCTAATTATGGTATAGGAGTGAAATCATTGTTATTTATTCTACATGATTGAGATACAATGTATGCTTGTTGGCAGATATAATATTTATACTACATCCATGTGTGTATATATATATATATATATATATATATATATATATATATATATATACATTTTCCAAACATGTAGAATAATTGAGTAATGTATTTGGTTTAGTGTAAAAAGCCAAAGCCAAATGTGTACTGCAGTATGACTCATTGGAACAATTTCATTTCAACAATCGCTGGCAGATAAAAATATGTTACAGATAAAACAGAGGAAAATGAAATTGTATTTAGGAATGGAAAAAAAAAAAAAAAAGCCCTGTACTTTTCTCCACCAGTGGGAATACAGTATGTTATATCATAGAGTGACTACAATGCTAGAGCAATTTCATGCGGAGATACTCTGATCAATTCACATCCCATTTGTAGAAGCAAAAATTGGACTGAAATAGCCCAAATTACTATCAATGTGTGAAAAATTTGGTACAGGGCTACGACTCATTCAAAAAAAAAAAAAACAGGGCAAAATTGATGGTTATATCTAATCCGACATGAGACAAAATGGTCCACTGTTGTTGGTAGATCTGGGGAGGCTAAAATAAACAAAATCACTAACTTTGTAAAATGTTATTTATTGTACTGGTAAAGAAAAAAAACAAAAAAAAAAACAAATTCCCTTAAAATATTCACACTTTTTTAACTGGTTTTACTGCTTTAACATTTGGGTCTCCAACTTGAAAATTAGCAACTTTGTCAAGTATTTTTGACTAGGAAAAAACACTGTCTTGTCTTAAAGGGGTATTCCAGGATTTTGTTTTATTTGACTGTGCTACAGGGTGTCATGACTGACAGGGGGGACAGGGAAAGTGAGCCCTCAGCTGTCCCTAATAACACTCTCCCTGCCTATTTGTCCATCCACCCTAAACAGTGGATCGACAACCACAGTGTCGGTTCCTACCTGCGCTAAAGTGCAGTGGGTATAAAAACAAGAATTATATACATAGTCGGTCAAATGAGCAAATATATCAGACAGAACATAAACAGGCAAACAGGGCAGGATATAGCGTACTAACATACAGTTCAGAAACCGGAACCAAGATAAACGGCAGACATGAATTAATGAACAAGACAAGGTATGGAATAAGTATACAGCAAAAACCAGAAGATGCAGGGGATGAACAGAAGAACTGAATTTTAAACACTAAACAAATCAGGAAAATAGAACACTGTTCACACTGTTTACAGAACACTAACGGATCCTCAGTTCAGAAGACACAGATCAGTGATAAAGTACAGAGGACACTATAGACCAATGGTAAAGTACAGAGAAAACACTAGATCAGTGATTTTGTACACTATGACAGTGGTCTCAAACTATAGGCTGTCCAGATGTTGCAAAACTTCAACTCCAAACATGCCCGGACAGCCAACGGCTGTCCGGGCATGCTGGGAGTTGAAGTTATGCAACACCTGGAGGGCCACAGTGTAAGACCATTGCCCTAGGAGAACTTCAAAACCAGGAATACTAGAGCAATGGCCCAATGTCAGTTCTGTAAAGTAGGCATTTTTAGAAAGGTCCTCACTCCTGCTTCATCCTCTACTAACTGCTAAGATGCTGTGGTCACTGTTGACATTGGCATCTAAGTAATTAAATGACCAGCATCGGAGCTAGCTCTGATGCCGGTCACTGACCTTGGCTGTCAGCTGTTAACCAACAGTTATGGCGAGGGCTACTGAGCCTGCTCTATACAAACTCAAAACTCCCATGATGGTTATATCTGGTATGAAGTTAATATATATATATATATATATATATATATATATATAAATAAAATAAAAAGATCATTAAAAGAGTATTCCAGTTATGAAAACCGTATCCACTGAGACCCCCAATGATCTTCAGAATGGGGCTCATCTTTCCCAGCTGAGCACTCCGGCCCCCACCTTCTGAGACAAATAGTCTTGGCAGCGAAGGTCCTTACAGCCAATCACCGGCTGAGGTGGGACACTGCTGTGGCTGGTGACTGGCTGAGTGTCCCGTCACTGTCAAGAACAGTTTGTTTCAGAAAGCGGGGGCCCAAGCATTCAACGGGGAGAGTCGGGCCTCGTTCTGGAGATGGCAGGGGTGAGATTTTTTTTTTTATATCTGGAATACTTCTTTAAAGGGGTACTCCACTGCTAAACATCTCATAGGGGATAAGATGTCTGATTAAGGGGGGTGGGTCCGTCCACTGGGGCTGGAGGCTGGAGCTGCGGCGTTCTGAACACAGATGCTTGGAGCTTCCATGTTCGCAAGATCATGCCCCCTCCATTCATGTCTACAATGTGATGGGGTACAAAGCCGTCACAATTCCTCCTATAGAAATGAATGGAGGGGGCGTGATGGCTGTGGTCGCTCATCATCCGGCATGGAGCAGAGTTCGCTCCATGCACTGGCTAACTGGGGTATTGTGCAATCAGACATCTTATCCCCTATCCTTTGGATAGGGGATAAAATGTTTAGGAATGGAATACCCCTTTAAGTCTCTAACAGGCCTGGTCGTTATGGGGTTAAGAAAAAAAAGCTGTTCATCGACTTTAACTCTCAATTAATCTTCTCTATCTTATACGAGTCAAAAGTTTCTATATAATTCTTGATTAAAATAAAATCTACTAATTTTTGAAATCCTTCTGAACGACAAAGCTATAAGCAGCTTAATCAGGGGAAATGATGACTATAAACAGACTGCTGCGAGGAAGCAGTATAACCTTCCCTGGCCACATTATGCAAACCTTTGAAAAGGTCACAGAAAAGGTCTCCCTAGTATAGAACTCACTGAATCATATCACTCCATGAACTTTCTATTGCAATCAATAGGCAACAAATCAATCAGCAAGAAATAAAATAAAAATGCTGAAATAGCGAATTGCCATGTGCCTGTATCAAAGCGAAACAGCGATATTTCCACCTTATTCTTAACGTAGACTTGTTCTTAGGGGTGCTCAACCCATGCAATTGCATATGTGCAGCATGTGTCTTTGCAGAAGGATGTGCCACTGGTTAAAGAGCCTAGGCAGATGGCTTATGCAATGTCATGCCATTACCATACAGTAATATTGGACATGTAATGCTCCAATACTTGGGCACTGTATGCTTGCATTATTTGGATACCTTACAATACACAATACATAAGAATTAACAATTGCCATTCAATATACTTTGTGTAGTCTGATGCTGCAAATATATGATAGTATCTGTGTCCAATACTATGTTATTTATGCACCCAAAACAACAAAAACATGAACGAAACCCACTTTAAAGGGGTACTCCGGCGCTAAGACATCTTATCCCCTATCCGAAGGATACGGGATTAGATGCCTGATCGCGGGGTATCCGCCGCTGTGGACCCCCATGATCTTGCACGCAGCCCCCTCGTTACAATCAGTCCCCGGAGCATGCACCGGGTCTGATTCCTTGCGATCACGGGGCCGGAGATAAGATAAGATGTCTTAACACCGGAGTACCCCTTTAAGTAAATGGGGTCTATTGGCCAACATTTGGCCAGTGCAATTTCTCTTATTACAAATGGCACCCATGATACTACTGGAAAAGAGCTTAAAAGTATTACCCTTCCTTGCTCCCTGATGGCTCACTTCTGCCCTATGTTTATAGGTCCTATGCAAAACATAACTATTGTTTTGTGCCATATTATGGGACTGGGCCGGGCCACAGTGTATTCAGTTTGTCCCAGACTTCGGGCTAGAGTGCAGTGTATTACTTTATTCTGTGTCAGCCTGTATAGATGGGCATTTATCTTATGCTTGAGCTCTTTTGAAGGACAGCTTCTTGCCCCTGTTTGTAGGGTGCTCCACTGTAATGGTTTTAAAGGGGTACTCTGGTGGAAAACTTTTTTTTCTTAAATCAACTGATGCCAGAAAGTTAAAAAGATCAATAAAAAATCTTAATCCTTTCAGTACTTATCAGCTGCTGTATACTACAGAGGAAATTCTTTTCTTTTTGGATTTATTTTCTGTTATGACCACAGTGCTCTCTGCTGACACCACTCCGCGCCAGGAATTATCCAGAGCAGGAGAAAATCCCCATAGCAAACATATGCTGCTCTGGACAGTTCCTAAAATGGACAGGGGTGTCAGCAGGGAGCACTGTGGTCATGGCAGAAAAGAAATCCAAAAAGAAAAGAATTTCCTCTGTAGTATATACAGCAGCTGATAAGTACTGGAAGGAATAAGAATTTTTAATAGAAGTAATTTACAAATCTCTTTAACTTTCTGGCAACATTTGATTGTTTAAAAAAAGTTTTCCGCCAGAGTACCCCTTTAAGTGTGTCAAATATATTTGGTGATTTAATAAATATTTACTATTCATTATTGTAACTGGGTGGGCACCGGTTATTGGTGTTTTTTTTGCCTAGATCATCTAAATTTCTCATTTTGAAAACATTTGGTTGCACCCAATCGTTATAGCTTTACAGCTGAGCCTTTCATCTTTTTGTTTAAAGGGGTAGCCGGGGGAGCTAAACTTATCAGACACTCCAAAGGATAGGTGATTAGAGTCTGATTGGGGGAAGGCTGACTGCTTTGACCCCCCCCCCCCTTTTCTGAATCCCTGTATGGGGCCCTGTCTACTTACCTAACCTCTGGGCACTCAGGCCCCCATCTTCCTGGACAAACGCAAGTGACAGCCCTTTTGTCCAATCACAGGCTGAGTTGACACATTGTTGCAGCTGGTGATTGGCTGAACGGTTTGTCACTTGCGCTCATCGAGGAAGGTGGGGGCCGGTATGCACCAAGGACGGATAAGCAGACACAGCCCCATACAGGAGATCACTGGGGTTCCTTACGGTCGGACCTCCCGCGATCAGACACTTATCCCCTATCCTGTGAATAGGGGATAAGTATCTGACGTGTTTGGTTCCCGGAATACCCCTTCAATAAAAATGCACTTAAAGCAGTACTCCGATGCTTATTGTTTGGAAAAAACTGTTCCGAATGCTGGAGCCGGCCCCGGGAACTTGTGACATCATAGCCCCACCACCTCATAACATCATGCACCGCCCCCTCAATGCAAGTCTATGGGAGGGGGCGTGACAGCTGTCACACCCCCTCCCATAGACTTGCATTGAGGGGGCGTGATGTCATGAGAGGGCGGGGCTATGACTTCACGCGCTCCCGGCGTCCGGCTCCAGCGTTCGGAACAGTTTGCTCCAAACACTGAGCAGCGGAGTACCCCTTTAATGGGCCTTATAGTCTTCTTCTTCTAATAGTTCACCTAAAATGAACCCATAGATATTTCTAAATGATATATGTCCTAATGCATAATAATGAAAATATTTCTCCTCTCCGAAACAGTGTTGCTGATGTCAAAAAGTCCAAAATAATTTTTGCTCTTTTTCTTTAAAAAAAAATAAATAAAAAAAAATTGTGTGCAGTTGTTACTTGTCATCGCTTCAGTGTTCAATGATCCTTTTGTGTGCAGGAAAACAAAAACAACAACAAAAAAGCAGCAGCAGGGAAATTTGACTAAATGTATCTGCTTTGCAATTTCGCATTAAAGTTCAAAGCAGATTGGGTTTAAATGGAAAGCTCATTTGCACCTGATATATAAAGATCATTAGTCACCGAATGGTTGTAAAGAGGACGAGACCAAAAAAACCAACTGAAAGCATTTCTAGAGACTTTGCTGCATTAACAGCCTGGAGGGATTCTGGAGACTTGCTTAGCAGAGTAATCACTTCTTGCTAACAACTAGTGTTGCTCGCGAATATTCGCAATTCGAATATTATTCGCGAATATCGCATATTCGCGAATTCGCGAATTTCGCGAATATAGCGCTATATATTCGTAATTACGAATATTCGTTTTTTTTTTTTTTTTCTTCACAATACACATCATAGTGATCACCCCTCTCTGCTTCCAGCTTGTGTGGTGTAAAGAAGGCTGTAATACTACTGTGTGAGACTGGCGTGCGGAAATTCGCATATGCGAAAAGTTTGCATATGCTACTTTTCGCATATGCGAATTTTCGCGTATGCTAATTTTGTATATGCTAATATTCCAATATGTTAATTTTCGCATGCGCGAATGTTCGCATATGCGAAAATAAAACGAGAATATAACGAATATGCGAATATTCGCGAATATATGACGAATATTCGTCCATATATTCGCGAATATTCGCGAATTCGAATATGGCCTATGCCGCTCAACACTACTAACAACGCTTTCTACCGGGATGTCTCCATCTATCTCAATTGAAAAACTAGACCAATTAAATGTTTATCCTCGAATGGTCGGGCTGAGAACATAGTAGAGATGGTAAAGTCCGGTATATACAACCCTATCGATCTTATAAAGATTCATCTTGCTTTGTTTGAATATGAAGTTAGAATACTACAAAAGAAGAAAATGGGGGGGGGGGGTCGCTAAAACTCCATATTTATTAGTCCATTTAACCTCTTAACCCCTTAAGGACTCAGGGTTTTTCCGTTTTTGCACTTTCGTTTTTTCCTCCTTACCTTTTAGAAATCATAACCCTTTCAATTTTCCACCTAAAAATCCATATTATGGCTTATTTTTTGTGCCGCCAATTCTACTTTGCAGTGACATTAGTCATTTTACCTAAAAAATGCACGGCGAAACGGAAAAAAAAATCATTGTGCGACAAAATCGAAGAAAAAAACGCCATTTTGTTACTTTTGGGGGCTTCCGTTTCTACGCAGTGCATATTTTGGTAAAAATGACACCTTATCATTATTCTGTAGGTCCATACGGTTAAAATGATACCCTACTTATATAGGTTTGATTTTGTTGCACTTCTGGAAAAAATCATAACTACATGCAAGAAAATGTATACGTTTAAAAATGTCATTTTCTGACCCCTATAACTTTTTTATTTTTCCATGTATGGGGCGGTATGAGGACTCATTTGTTGCGCCGTCACCTGAAGTTTTTATTGGTATGATTTTTGTTTTGATCGGACTTTTTGATCACTTTTTATTCATTTTTTAATGGTATAAAAAGTGACCAAAAATGCGCTTTTTTTGACTTTGGAATTTTTTTACGCGTACGCCATTGACCGTACGGCTTAATTAATAATATATTTTTATAGTTCGGACATTTACACACGCGGCGATACCACATATGTTTATTTTTTTATTTTTTTACACTGTTTTATTTTTTTTATGGGAAAAGGGGGGTGATTCAAACTTTTATCAGGGAAGGGGTTAAATGACCTTTATTAACACTTTTTTTAACATTTTTTTTGCAGTGTTATAGGTCCCATAGGGGTCTATAACACTGCACACACTGATCATTGTTATCCCATAGGGACCTATAACACTGCACACACTGATCTCTTATACTGATCATTATTATCCCATAGGGGCCTATAACACTGCACACACTGATCTTTTACACTGATCATTGTTATCCCATAGGGACCTATAACACTGCACACACTGATCATTGTTATCCCATAGGGACCTATAACACTGCACACACTGATCATTGTTATCCCATAGAGACCTATAACACTGCACACACTGATCTCCTATGCTGATCACTGGCGTGTATTAACACGCCTCTGCTCAGTGTTATCGGCGCTTGACTGCTCTTGCCTGGATCTCAGGCACGGAGCAGTCATTCGGCGATCGGACACCGAGGAGACAGATAAGGGCCCTCCCGGTGTCCTGTCAGCTGTTCGGGATGCCGCTATTTCACTGCGGCGGTCCGGAACAGCCCGACTGAGCAGCCGGGTCACTTTCACTTTCACTTTAGAAGCGGCGGTCAGCTTTGCCTGCCGCTTCTAAAGGGTTAATACCGCACATCGCCGCGATCGGCGATGTGTGGTTTTAGCCGCGGGTCCCGGCCGTTGATGAGCGCCGGGACCGACACGATATGATGCGGGATCGCGGCGCGATCCTGCTTCATATCGCGGGAGCCGGCGCAGGACGTAAATATACGTCCTGCGTCGTTAAGGGGTTAAGGACGCAGGGCGTACCTGTATGCCCTGTGCCTGGTCCCGGTATATAACGCGGGGTCACGCTGTGACCCTGCATCATACCGGGTCGGTCCTGGCGGCTTATGACAGCCGGGACCCTGGGGTAATAGCGTGCGGCACCGATCGTTGTGCCGCGCGCTATTAACCCTTTAGACGCGGCGTTCAAAGTTATAGAGGTTTGATTGTGTATTACTTATACTTGTAGTAAAAAAAAAACTCTAAAAATCATAACTACATGCAGGAAAATGTATATGTTTAAATAGAAGTAATTTACAAATCTGTTTAACTTTCTGGCACCAGTTGATTAAAAAAATAAAAAATAAAAAGTTTTCCACCGGAGTACCCCTTTAATGGGGTACTCCAGTGGAATTTTTTTTTTTTTTTTTATGAACTGTTGCCACAAAGTTAAACATATTTGTAAATTACTTCTCTTTAAAAATCTTAATCTAATCTTCTATTTAAAAATCTTAATCCTTTCAGCACTTATCAGCTGCTGTGTGCTGCAGAGGAAGTTGTATTGGTTTCTAAAGTTCTTTTCTGTCTGACCACAGTGCTCACTGCTGACACCTCTGTCCATGTCAGGAACTGTCCAGAGTCGAAGAGGTTTGCTAAGAGATTTGCTTGTTCTCTGGACAGTTTCCTGACATGGGCAAAGGCGTCAGACAGAGAACACCGTGGTCAGACTGAACAGAATTCCAGAAAGGAAAGAACTTCCCATGGAGCATACAGCAGCTGATAAGTACTGGAAGGATTAAGATTTTTTAAAAGAAGTAATTTACAAATTGGTGTAACTTTCTGGCACCAGTTGAGTTTAAACAATTTGTTTTCCACCGGAGTACCCCTTTAATTTCATTATAACCCACAATAGGCTCAAACGTAAGGATTCTGCAAAGAGCATATTGCACATAATAATAGTAAACAGTAATAACATAAAACAGAAGCTAACATGAAATTATTAAAATCTAATAAATATATACATATATATATATATATATATATATATATATATATATATATATATATGGTATATATTGCATAACATCGGTAATACTGTATGTTACCACCTTGACTTTTTAGTCGACTTAGAAGTTGCCTGAAGGTTTTGTGCCTACTGATATACGATCTGGATGTTTTCCTTATTATGATGTTGAAATATAAACCAGAATAATGGTGACAGAAGGCTTTTACTGCTTCATGTGGTTATTTTATATTCTACCATTCAAGGTCTTCCTTTCACAAAAAAGGATTTGAGAATATAAAATAAAATGGTATTTGTACCAACCGGAGAACAGACATCGGCTTTAATATAAAGGGAAAACGTATGGTTAGATTCGAAATGAATGAAGCAATACATAATTTAAAGTAATTAAAGGGTCTTCCACCCATAGACATCTTATCCCCTTCATTCATTTCCATGGGAGGTGGCGTGACAGCCGACACACCCCCTTCCATAGACATGAATGGAGGGGGCGCAGCGTGAAGTCACGAGGGGGCTTGACGTGATGCTCCAGTCCCGGAAATTCAGTGTTTTTCGAGACTGGAGCAGCACCCCTTATATTCATATAAGATAGACATAAGGTTATTCTTCATATAAGATAGAGATAGGCATAAGGCTATCCTTCATATAAGATAGGGATAGGTATAAGACTATCCTTCATATAAGATAGAGATAGACATAAGGCTTTCCTTCATATAAGATAGGGATAGGTATAAGGCTATCCTTCATATAAGATAGAGATAGGTATAAGGCTATCCTTCATATAAGATAGGGATAGGTATAAGGATATCCTTCATATAAGATAGGGATAGACACAAGGCTATCCTTCATATAAGATAGGGACAGGCATAAGGCTATCCTTCATATAAGATAGGGATAGACATAAGGCTATCCTTCATATAAGATAGGGATAGGTATAAGGCTATCCTTCATATAAGATAGGGATAGACATAAGGTTATACTTCATGTAAGATAGAGATAGACATAAGGCTATCCTTCATATAAGATAGAGATAGGTATAAGGATATCCTTCATATAAGATAGAGATAGGTATAAGGCTATCCTTCATATAAGATAGAGATAGACATAAGGTTATTCTTCATATAAGATAGAGATAGGTATAAGACTATCCTTCATATAAGATAGAGATAGGTATAAGGATATCCTTCATATAAGATAGGGATAGACATAAGGCTATT
Organism: Hyla sarda; assembly: GCF_029499605.1. Classification (NCBI taxonomy): domain Eukaryota; kingdom Metazoa; phylum Chordata; class Amphibia; order Anura; family Hylidae; genus Hyla; species Hyla sarda. Next base: position 10,452,850 of record NC_079201.1, on the reverse strand, counting down.
CTTCATATAAGATAGGGATAGGCATAAGGTTATCCTTCATATAAGATAGGGATAGACATAAGGCTATTCTTCATATAAGATAGGGATAGGCATAAGGTTATCCTTCATATAAGATAGGGATAGGCATAAGGCTATCCTTCATATAAGATAGGGATAGGTATAAGGCTATCCTTCATATAAGATAGGGATAGGCATAAGGCTATCCTTCATATAAGATAGGGATAGGCATAAGGCTATCCTTCATATAAGATAGGGATAGGCATAAGACTATCCTTCATATAAGATAGGGATAGGTATAAGGCTATCCTTCATATAAGATAGGGATAGGCATAAGGCTATCCTTCATATAAGATAGGGATAGGCATAAGGCTGTACTCCATATAAGATAGGGATAGGCATAAGGTTATCCTTCATATAAGATAGGGATAGGTATAAGACTATCCTTCATATAAGATAGAGATAGACATAAGGCTATTCTTCATATAAGATAGGGATAGGCATAAGGCTATTCTTCATATAAGATAGGGATAGGCATAAAGCTATCCTTTATATAAGATAGGGATAGACATAAGGCTATCCTTCATATAAGATAGAGATAGACATAAGGCTATCCTTCATATAAGATAGGGATAGGCATAAGGCTATTCTTCATATAAGATAGGGATAGGTATAAGACTATCCTTCATATAAGATAGGGATAGGCATAAGGCTATCCTTCATATAAGATAGGGATAGGCACAAGGCTATCCTTCATATAAGATAGGGATAGGCATAAGGATATCCTTCATATAAGATAGGGATAGGTATAAAGCTATCCTTCATGTAAGATAGGGATAGGCATAAGGTTATCCTTCATATAAGATAGGGATAGGTATAAGGCTATCCTTCATATAAGATAGAGATAGACATAAGGCTATTCTTCATATAAGATAGGGATAGGCATAAGGCTATCCTTCATATAAGATAGGGATAGGCATAAGGCTATTCTTCATATAAGATAGGGATAGGCATAAAGCTATCCTTCATATAAGATAGGGATAGACATAAGGCTATCCTTCATATAAGATAGAGATAGACATAAGGCTATCCTTCATATAAGATAGGGATAGGCATAAGGCTATTCTTCATATAAGATAGGGATAGGTATAAGACTATCCTTCATATAAGATAGGGATAGGCATAAGGCTATCCTTCATATAAGATAGGGATATGCATAAGGCTATCCTTCATATAAGATGGGGAGCATTCATTGTATTCAGAATATTGGGGAGACTAGATGGGCCGACTGATCCTTATCTGACACATTCTATGTTTCTGTATCAAACAGAGAAATGTAAACAGGGACATCTCTGGGACATCTCTGGGACATCACCGGGACATCTCTGGGACATCTCTAGGACATCTCTGGGACATCTCTTTGAAATCTCTGGGGTATCTCTTGGACATCTCTGGGACATCTCTTGGACATCTCTGGGGTATCTCTGGGACATCTTTGGGACATCTCCGGGACATCTCTGGGGCATCTCTTAGACATTTGTGGGACATCTCTGGGACATCTCTGTGACATCTCTGGAACATCTCTTGGACATCTCTGAGACATCTTTGGGACTGGGACATCTCTGGTACGTCACTGGGACATCTCTGGGACATCTCTTGGACATCTCTGAGACATCTCTGGGACATCTCTGGGACATCTCTGGGAAATCTCTTGGACATCTCTGGGACATCTCTGAGACATCTCTGGGACATTTCTGGGACATCTCTCATACATCTCTGGGACATCTCTGAGACATCTCTGGGAAATCTCTTGGACATCTCTGGGACATTTCTGGGACATCTCTCATACATCTCTGGGACATCTCTGGGAAATCTCTTGGACATCTCTGGGACATCTCTGAGACATCTCTGGGACATTTCTGGGACATCTCTGGGACATTTCTGGGACATCTCTGAGACATCTCTGGGACATCTCTGGGATATCTCTAGGACATCTCTGGGACATCTCTGGGATATCTCTAGGACATCTCTGGGACATCTCTGGGACATCTCTGGGACATCTCTTTGACATCTCTGGGACATCTCTGGGATATCTCTAGGACATCTCTGGGACATCTCTGGGATATCTCTAGGACATCTCTGGGACATCTCTGGGACATCTCTTTGACATCTCTTGGACATCTCTGGGATATCTCTAGGACATCTCTGAGACATCTCTGGGATATCTCTAGGACATCTCTGGGACATCTCTGGGACATCTCTGGGACATCTCTGGGACATCTCTTTGACATCTCTTGGACATCTCTTGGACATCTCTGGGACATCTCTGATACATTTCTGGGACATCTGTGAGACATCTCTGGGACATCTCTAGGACATCTCAGGGACAACTCTGGGACATCTCTGGGACATCTCTGGGACATCTCTGGGACATCTCAGGGACATCTCTGGGACATCTCTTTGACATCTCTGGGACATCTCTTAGACATCTCTGGGACATCTCTGCACGGTTTTGTGTGACTTTCTACTTCTGAATAAGCAGTAGATGACGCCGTTCTTGTCTTTATAGACTATTGCTGACTAAACTCTCATAAAGGATTATCCGCCTTATTGCACAGAAAACCACAGTCTCCGAGGACGTTTTATGATATAGTAATCTCTAAATAAAGCACCGGGGTCGGCCCTACACATGATGTTAGAGAAGAGATGTGTCACATGTAAAGATGCTTTTATAATATGCAATAGAACTTAAAGGGGTTCTCCACTAGAAAACATTTTATTTTTTTTAAATCAATTGGTGGCAGAAAGTTAAACAGATTCGTAATTACTTTTATTTAAAAATCTTAATCCTTCCAGTACTTCTTTTCTGTTTGAATTTCCTTTCTGTCTGACCACAGTGCTCTCTGCTGACACCTCTGTCCATGTCAGGAACTGTCCACAGTAGGAGCAAATCCCCATAGCAAACCTATCCTGGACAGAGGTGTCAGCAGAGAGCACTGTGGTCAGACAGAAAGGAAATTCAAAAAGGAAAGAACTTCCTCTGTAACATACATCAGCTGATAAGTACCGGAAGGATTAAGATTTTTAAATAGAAGTAATTTACAAATCTGTTTAACTTTCTGGTACCAGTTGATTAAAAAAATTTTTTTCCAGGGAAGTAACCCTTTAACATAGTAATCACTAAAAAGTTTATAGTATCTGGTCATTTTGTTTGGAATGGGGGGGGGGGGGGCAATGGTTTGGGGTGGGTTGTTGGAGCAAGAATGGAATCTGTTAGGTGGAGAAAGAAGCGTTATCTTATATTGGCTTAAACAATACATTTATACTAGTATTAGTTAGGCTGCGTTCTCACTGCTGTCTAGACCCGTCTCGTTCTTCTCCCGTCAAAATTAAAAATGGACTTTAAAAAACAAGCACAAAAACGGATGCAAATGGATGTTATCTCTTTGCATCCATTTGGATCCGTTATTGTTCATTTAGTATAATACCCAAAAATGTTTTTGTTCTGAGCATGCTCAGAAGTAAAAACGGATAAAAAAAAAAACGGATTGAAAAAACGAATGCAAATGGATGACGTAAACAAAAATTTTTGAAAAAAACATTTACTAATATACATTATAACAGGAACCCTTAATAGAAGTCAGGGGGGGAAAAACTGCTTTTGTACTTCCATGATACGTTAGTTTTGTACTTTGTAGCAAGAATGATATATAATGAAAATTAGTTCTGATTAGAAATTGCATATGTCAGGCATAAAGCAGCGCACTTTTTAACCTGCGCCAATTTCTCTTTTTTTTTGCAGGTGTAGGGGGTAAGGCTCGTACATTCTCTTTCCAGCCATAAGTGTGTACAATCAGTCCGGGCTCATCAATCATCATCAGGCCCATGCTGATCACCAAGGTGGGAACTGTCTTGTCCTTTGATCCTTGTGCCGAGTTCTTTCTTGTCCTTGAGCTATAATTGATTACGGTCCTATAGACGGACACCGGGAGCAGCCGAATCTCACACAGACAGTGCCGTCACCTACGGGCAGCAATCTATTCATTACATTCTGTCTACATCAGACAATGGGAGAACTCTTTATCTATGGAAGGATTTTAGTGAACGGAATGGTTCCTATTTCTGTTCATCATACATTTACTGTTAAAAGGGTACTCCGTCCATAGAAATTTTAGGATGGGGGATAAGATGTCTAATCGCTGGGGGCCCAGCGGCCGGACTTCTGTGCCGACACCATGATGTTCAGACATAAGGCTTTCCTTCATATAAGATAGGGATAGGTATAAGGCTATCCTTCATATAAGATAGAGATAGGTATAAGGCTATCCTTCATATAAGATAGGGATAGGTATAAGGATATCCTTCATATAAGATAGGGATAGACACAAGGCTATCCTTCATATAAGATAGGGACAGGCATAAGGCTATCCTTCATATAAGATAGGGATAGACATAAGGCTATCCTTCATATAAGATAGGGATAGGTATAAGGCTATCCTTCATATAAGATAGGGATAGACATAAGGTTATACTTCATGTAAGATAGAGATAGACATAAGGCTATCCTTCATATAAGATAGAGATAGGTATAAGGATATCCTTCATATAAGATAGAGATAGGTATAAGGCTATCCTTCATATAAGATAGAGATAGACATAAGGTTATTCTTCATATAAGATAGAGATAGGTATAAGACTATCCTTCATATAAGATAGAGATAGGTATAAGGATATCCTTCATATAAGATAGGGATAGACATAAGGCTATTCTTCATATAAGATAGGGATAGGCATAAGGTTATCCTTCATATAAGATAGGGATAGACATAAGGCTATTCTTCATATAAGATAGGGATAGGCATAAGGTTATCCTTCATATAAGATAGGGATAGGCATAAGGCTATCCTTCATATAAGATAGGGATAGGTATAAGGCTATCCTTCATATAAGATAGGGATAGGCATAAGGCTATCCTTCATATAAGATAGGGATAGGCATAAGGCTATCCTTCATATAAGATAGGGATAGGCATAAGACTATCCTTCATATAAGATAGGGATAGGTATAAGGCTATCCTTCATATAAGATAGGGATAGGCATAAGGCTATCCTTCATATAAGATAGGGATAGGCATAAGGCTGTACTCCATATAAGATAGGGATAGGCATAAGGTTATCCTTCATATAAGATAGGGATAGGTATAAGACTATCCTTCATATAAGATAGAGATAGACATAAGGCTATTCTTCATATAAGATAGGGATAGGCATAAGGCTATTCTTCATATAAGATAGGGATAGGCATAAAGCTATCCTTTATATAAGATAGGGATAGACATAAGGCTATCCTTCATATAAGATAGAGATAGACATAAGGCTATCCTTCATATAAGATAGGGATAGGCATAAGGCTATTCTTCATATAAGATAGGGATAGGTATAAGACTATCCTTCATATAAGATAGGGATAGGCATAAGGCTATCCTTCATATAAGATAGGGATAGGCACAAGGCTATCCTTCATATAAGATAGGGATAGGCATAAGGATATCCTTCATATAAGATAGGGATAGGTATAAAGCTATCCTTCATGTAAGATAGGGATAGGCATAAGGTTATCCTTCATATAAGATAGGGATAGGTATAAGGCTATCCTTCATATAAGATAGAGATAGACATAAGGCTATTCTTCATATAAGATAGGGATAGGCATAAGGCTATCCTTCATATAAGATAGGGATAGGCATAAGGCTATTCTTCATATAAGATAGGGATAGGCATAAAGCTATCCTTCATATAAGATAGGGATAGACATAAGGCTATCCTTCATATAAGATAGAGATAGACATAAGGCTATCCTTCATATAAGATAGGGATAGGCATAAGGCTATTCTTCATATAAGATAGGGATAGGTATAAGACTATCCTTCATATAAGATAGGGATAGGCATAAGGCTATCCTTCATATAAGATAGGGATATGCATAAGGCTATCCTTCATATAAGATGGGGAGCATTCATTGTATTCAGAATATTGGGGAGACTAGATGGGCCGACTGATCCTTATCTGACACATTCTATGTTTCTGTATCAAACAGAGAAATGTAAACAGGGACATCTCTGGGACATCTCTGGGACATCACCGGGACATCTCTGGGACATCTCTAGGACATCTCTGGGACATCTCTTTGAAATCTCTGGGGTATCTCTTGGACATCTCTGGGACATCTCTTGGACATCTCTGGGGTATCTCTGGGACATCTTTGGGACATCTCCGGGACATCTCTGGGGCATCTCTTAGACATTTGTGGGACATCTCTGGGACATCTCTGTGACATCTCTGGAACATCTCTTGGACATCTCTGAGACATCTTTGGGACTGGGACATCTCTGGTACGTCACTGGGACATCTCTGGGACATCTCTTGGACATCTCTGAGACATCTCTGGGACATCTCTGGGACATCTCTGGGAAATCTCTTGGACATCTCTGGGACATCTCTGAGACATCTCTGGGACATTTCTGGGACATCTCTCATACATCTCTGGGACATCTCTGAGACATCTCTGGGAAATCTCTTGGACATCTCTGGGACATTTCTGGGACATCTCTCATACATCTCTGGGACATCTCTGGGAAATCTCTTGGACATCTCTGGGACATCTCTGAGACATCTCTGGGACATTTCTGGGACATCTCTGGGACATTTCTGGGACATCTCTGAGACATCTCTGGGACATCTCTGGGATATCTCTAGGACATCTCTGGGACATCTCTGGGATATCTCTAGGACATCTCTGGGACATCTCTGGGACATCTCTGGGACATCTCTTTGACATCTCTGGGACATCTCTGGGATATCTCTAGGACATCTCTGGGACATCTCTGGGATATCTCTAGGACATCTCTGGGACATCTCTGGGACATCTCTTTGACATCTCTTGGACATCTCTGGGATATCTCTAGGACATCTCTGAGACATCTCTGGGATATCTCTAGGACATCTCTGGGACATCTCTGGGACATCTCTGGGACATCTCTGGGACATCTCTTTGACATCTCTTGGACATCTCTTGGACATCTCTGGGACATCTCTGATACATTTCTGGGACATCTGTGAGACATCTCTGGGACATCTCTAGGACATCTCAGGGACAACTCTGGGACATCTCTGGGACATCTCTGGGACATCTCTGGGACATCTCAGGGACATCTCTGGGACATCTCTTTGACATCTCTGGGACATCTCTTAGACATCTCTGGGACATCTCTGCACGGTTTTGTGTGACTTTCTACTTCTGAATAAGCAGTAGATGACGCCGTTCTTGTCTTTATAGACTATTGCTGACTAAACTCTCATAAAGGATTATCCGCCTTATTGCACAGAAAACCACAGTCTCCGAGGACGTTTTATGATATAGTAATCTCTAAATAAAGCACCGGGGTCGGCCCTACACATGATGTTAGAGAAGAGATGTGTCACATGTAAAGATGCTTTTATAATATGCAATAGAACTTAAAGGGGTTCTCCACTAGAAAACATTTTATTTTTTTTAAATCAATTGGTGGCAGAAAGTTAAACAGATTCGTAATTACTTTTATTTAAAAATCTTAATCCTTCCAGTACTTCTTTTCTGTTTGAATTTCCTTTCTGTCTGACCACAGTGCTCTCTGCTGACACCTCTGTCCATGTCAGGAACTGTCCACAGTAGGAGCAAATCCCCATAGCAAACCTATCCTGGACAGAGGTGTCAGCAGAGAGCACTGTGGTCAGACAGAAAGGAAATTCAAAAAGGAAAGAACTTCCTCTGTAACATACATCAGCTGATAAGTACCGGAAGGATTAAGATTTTTAAATAGAAGTAATTTACAAATCTGTTTAACTTTCTGGTACCAGTTGATTAAAAAATTTTTTTTCCAGGGAAGTAACCCTTTAACATAGTAATCACTAAAAAGTTTATAGTATCTGGTCATTTTGTTTGGAATGGGGGGGGGGGGGGCAATGGTTTGGGGTGGGTTGTTGGAGCAAGAATGGAATCTGTTAGGTGGAGAAAGAAGCGTTATCTTATATTGGCTTAAACAATACATTTATACTAGTATTAGTTAGGCTGCGTTCTCACTGCTGTCTAGACCCGTCTCGTTCTTCTCCCGTCAAAATTAAAAATGGACTTTAAAAAACAAGCACAAAAACGGATGCAAATGGATGTTATCTCTTTGCATCCATTTGGATCCGTTATTGTTCATTTAGTATAATACCCAAAAATGTTTTTGTTCTGAGCATGCTCAGAAGTAAAAACGGATAAAAAAAAAAACGGATTGAAAAAACGAATGCAAATGGATGACGTAAACAAAAATTTTTGAAAAAAACATTTACTAATATACATTATAACAGGAACCCTTAATAGAAGTCAGGGGGGGAAAAACTGCTTTTGTACTTCCATGATACGTTAGTTTTGTACTTTGTAGCAAGAATGATATATAATGAAAATTAGTTCTGATTAGAAATTGCATATGTCAGGCATAAAGCAGCGCACTTTTTAACCTGCGCCAATTTCTCTTTTTTTTTGCAGGTGTAGGGGGTAAGGCTCGTACATTCTCTTTCCAGCCATAAGTGTGTACAATCAGTCCGGGCTCATCAATCATCATCAGGCCCATGCTGATCACCAAGGTGGGAACTGTCTTGTCCTTTGATCCTTGTGCCGAGTTCTTTCTTGTCCTTGAGCTATAATTGATTACGGTCCTATAGACGGACACCGGGAGCAGCCGAATCTCACACAGACAGTGCCGTCACCTACGGGCAGCAATCTATTCATTACATTCTGTCTACATCAGACAATGGGAGAACTCTTTATCTATGGAAGGATTTTAGTGAACGGAATGGTTCCTATTTCTGTTCATCATACATTTACTGTTAAAAGGGTACTCCGTCCATAGAAATTTTAGGATGGGGGATAAGATGTCTAATCGCTGGGGGCCCAGCGGCCGGACTTCTGTGCCGACACCATGATGTTCAGAATGCTGGGTTCGGGCCGCCGTGGTCATGATGACATGCCACACCGCCTCTATTCATGTCTATGGGAGGGGGGGGGGGCGTGACGGCCGTCACGCCCCCCCCCCTCCCATAGACAATGAATGGATGGGGCATCATGTGATTCCATGAGCAGGAGAGGTGTGACAACACGACCACAGCTGCCTGAACCCAGCATTCTGAACATAATGTGCTGGCATGGAGATGGTGGGGGTCCCAGCAACCGGACCCCTGCGAAGTACCCCTTTATGGAATCGACCTCTCCTATGATTCACCTACAGTATATATGAGCCCCCACAGACCTGAAAAAGAAAGGAGTTGAACTTGTCATGTCTGTCCTGGTCTGTGTTCACACACAGCTATTGGATTTTCTGTGTATGAACAGTTTTATGTTCTCTGGTCAGGGAATAGTTAATGTCTCTGGCTTTTTCAGCCTCAGCCTCTGTTGTCCAAATAGCGGTTAGGGTGGATGGGCAAGTAGGCAGGGAGAGAGGTTTTAGGGTCAGTTTAGGGCTCACTCTCCCTGTCCCCTGGTCAGTCCCTGACAGAATCGCCAGCCAGCCACTTGCTCTGGTGCCACTTTTTTGTTTTTGTTCCTGTATCTGTGGACCAGACGCAAGGATCTTTTCGACCAATTCTGGAGACTGCTTATTCGTACCTCCGATCCTGAGCAGAGCATCAGCTTTCAGGTGGCAATCGTGGAGCTGCCTGGGCGCACAGGTATTTTTTGTTAATGTTTTAAAATATTTGGGATGTTTTTATGCTTGTTTGTGTCCTCTGTTCATGACCGCTGAAATATAGTGTCCTCTGTGCAGCTCACTGGTCTATGTCCTCTGAACTTATACTATAGAGTTCTATGTTCCTGTTATGTTTCTGGCTTGTGACCAACTATTTATTAGTATGTGTTATTATTAGGCCCTGCACTTTAGTTCAGGAAGGGAACGGCGCCCAGTTGTAGATCCTCCGGTTAGGGTGGATGAACAAGTAGGCAGGGAGAGATGTTTTAGGGTCAGTTTAGAGCTCACTATCCCTGTCCCCCTGGTCGGTCCCTGACAGAAGTGTTCTTTTGAAACGCATTGCCCAGCATTACATGTACCTTTATTTATGAATAAATATTGTTTGTATATACATCCTGACGCATCCTGTCATCTACATCCGGCGAAGCGCTACGGGCCAAGGTCGGAGTCCAAGGGGGATTCCCTGCCAGGAATACCTTGCAGACATCTTTAGTATAGATATTTTTGTTTCAAAATTGGTAACCTCATTAACAAAAATCAAACATGAACTTAAATGGGTACTCCGGCGTAGAATAATTTTTTTCTAATCAATTGGTGCCAGAAAGTTTTACAGTTTTGTAAATTACTTCTATATAAAAAATCTTAATCCTTCCAATACTTATCAGCTGCTGTATATTCCAGAGGAAGTTATGTAGTTCTTTCCAGTTTGACCACAGTGCTCTCTGCTGACACCTCTATCTGTGCTACAAACTGTCCAGAGTAGGAGCAAATCCCCATAGCGAACCTCTCCTGCTTTGGACAGTTCCTGACACGGACAGAGGTGTCAGCAGAGAGCAGTGTGGTCAGACTGGAAAGAACTACGCAACGTCCTCTGTAGCATACAGCAGGTGTCAGAAGAGAGCACTGTGGTCAGACTGGAAAGAACTACGCAACTTCCTCTGTAGCATAGGCACTGGAAGGGTAAAGATTTTTTAATAGAAGTAATTTACTAATTTGATTAACTTTCTGGCACCAGTTAATTAAAAAAAAAAATTCCTTCGGAGTATCCCTTTAATGGACAAAGTCGCTTTGTCTGTAAATTTCGGGTTTCATAGTTTTGCTCTATAGCCAAGAGCGCAGTCTCAGGACGTCCGACTCTCTCAAGGCATGCAAGGACTTTCTAGTTTCCTGAGGCTTCTGTGAGGGTCGACTCCCTGGATTGATAGGGGGTTGTGATGTTATGCCACGCCCCCTCCTGTGGTCATGATGTCGTGCCACGCCCCTCCATTCATGTCTATGGGAGGGGGCGTGATGGCCGTCACACCCCCTACCATAGACATGAATGGAGGAGGTGTGGCATGATGTCATGTCTCCAGTCAAGGAGATCGCGTGGGGTCCCAACTGCGGGACCCCTGCAATCAGACATCTTATCCCCTATCCTAGATGTCTATGAGCGGAATATCCCTTTAATTCAAGGAACCTTTTTATCCCAAGAGCAGTAAATATGTTTATTCCTTTTCCATAATATTTAATATTTTGCTATTTATTTATTTATTTGTTTATTTATTTATTTATGTATTTATTTATGTCTTTATTCAGGAGATAAAGCATTATTCTGTGCTAACCCAAGTCATGATTTCAATAATGATTGTAAATGCTGAACCATTCCATTAAAAGCACAGACAAGAGTGATGGCTTACAATGATGTAAAATATTGGCACAAGGATGCTTACAATTCCAATCATTCAGGACTCGGGTGAATTGGTTACACAATTGACATTCGTCTAACAGATGTTTTTCATGTTATACAAAAAAGGGCAATTCAGCTTATCCTGATAGAGTTTACTCTAAAGTGAATCAAGGGAAATCTCTGTTTATTGTGACAGGTAGAGTATCTACTGGAGATATTGTTGACTACCGGAGATATTGGTGACTTCACACCTCGTTTTTTACATATGGGTGCCAGATCCGGCTGGGGGAGGGGCAAACCGGGCGCCCCCGTAACCCAGCCGGATCAGCCCGTGACTCCATTTACTTTGATTAGCCGACCGGAGTCAAACGGTGACTCCGGTCGGCTCAGTTTTGACCCGTTTGCGGTTTCCTGACCGGACCTAAAACCGTAGTATACTACGGTTTTATTTCCGGTCCAAAACCGGATACGGGTCAAAACTGAGCCGACCGGAGTCACCGTTTGACTCCGGTCGGCTCATTAAAGTAAATGGAGTCATGGGCTTATCTGGCTGGGTTACGGGAGCGCCCGGTTTGCCCCTCCCCCAGCCGGATCTGGCACCCATATGTAAAAAACGAGGTGTGAATGCAGATTTACATGTGCCTATTTGTACCTTAGTTTTCTTCCCTATACACTACTCTTCATAATAAAACATCCAATGGCACTTCTGAGTGTCTCTTTGTGAAAATTGTAAGTGCATAGTGTTCCATATGGGGTTCATTAAAGGGGTTGTCCAGTTATTAAAAATTATCCCTGCAAGGTCTCCAGACTTCTCTCTCATTGGGCATCTGGGATGCTATTGGTCGGCAGTCAAGTGCATTCAGCGTGGCAGAACGTTCCTCAGCAGGTATTTCTGTGCATGGTGCTCATGATAAGAGGTGAGCAAGCCAACCCCTCCCCGAACCCGGATTCAATCTGAACTCTGGTGGTTTCACAACTCGTTCAACTTTTAAACCAGTTGCGGCTCAAGCGAACCTGCCAAGGTCGGCGTAGAGCTGTGCTCACAGTGATGTCATTGCTAGAGGCGGGGCACAAGAAGAGGTGCGGACCAGCGACGAGATGGTGTCACTTCTCACTGTATAGATTATACAGCCATATAGATGGCTGTAAAATGTATACACCCCCAAAAGAAGTTAACTAGCGCTGCTTAGCAGCACTAATTATCTCCTCTAGAGATGAGCAAATTTTGGAAAAATTTGATTTGGACGATTCAGCGAATTAAAAAAAAAATTTCGATCAGAAATTTTTATTAGTAATGTATTTTAATAATGTGTTTAATAAAGTGTGTGTGTTTCACTTTTTTCCCCCTATGTTTTCAATTTTTAGTTAGTACTACTACTCCCACCATGGAACAGACTGTGCTTATAGACAGATCGCCCCGGGTGTCACTCCTGACACCCACTGCGATCATTCTGTATAATGTATAGATGCGGGCGGCTTTCTCGCATCTCTGCAATAGATAGGACGATCGCATCGGGTGTCAGGAGTGACACCCGCTGTGATCTGTCCTCAACTGCAGGTACTACTGCTCCCAACATGTTGGGAGCTGTAGTACCTGAATTAATAGACAGATGCGACCATCCTTTCTATTGCAGAGATGGAGCAGCTTCCTCCTGCGCTCGCATCTCTGCACTTTACTCTAGCTGGCCAGTGATGTGAATAGAATTCACATCACTTATTCATATTTCCTGCAGAGAGCTGTGATTGGCCAGATGGTTCCAGCCAATCACAGCTCTCTGCGGGAAATATGAATAATAGGTATATATATGGCATATACTCATACTACAGTGGGACCAGAGAAGAGCGTCCGACGGCCCGCATCTATACATTATACAGGACCATTGCAGTGGGTGTCAGGAGTGACACCCACTGTGATCTTTCCTTACCTGCAGGTATTATTGCTCCCAACATGGAGCACCCTCTGCTCCATTCTGGGAGCTTCAATGCCTGCATTAATAGACAATTCACAACAGGTGTCAGAAGTGACACCCGCTGTGATCTGCCAATTATTGCAGGTGCTACAGCTCATAGCATGGAGAAGAGTGTGCTCCATGTTCGGAGCAGTAGTACCTGCAGTTAAGGACAGATTACAGCGGGTGTCACTTCTGACATCCGCTGCGATCGTCCTATCTATTGCAGAGATGCGAGAGCAGGAGAAAGCCGCATGCATCTATACATTATACAGGACAATCTCAGTGGGTGACACTAATGAAGAAATTTGTCCGAATCAAATTTTTCATGAAATTCGGAATTAATTTGACTTTGATTCGCTCATCTCTAATCTCCTCCTTTGCTGGGCTGGTGCATAGCACTCAGCCGACCATCAAGATGTTACTGGAAACCAGCGAATTCAACGGTTTACTGTGACAAAAGAGTTATGTTGCCCTTTACATCAGCTTGTTTTCCACAAGCCGAATGCTTACCCAACCCAAAGTTCAGCGAACTCTACTCTAATCAATACTAAAAAGATACTTTTTTCATAGTTTCCATTTTTGCACCATTTGCATATCATTAACATGTCTATCCATCTTGTATTCCCATAAATCTACAATGTTTGAGATGTATATATATATATATATATATATATATATATATATATATATATATTTGTTGTACTGTTGATCACTTAAAGGGGTACTCCACTGGAAAACATTTTCTTTTAAATCAACTGTTGCCAGAAAGTTAAACAGATTTGTAAGTTACTTCTATTAAAAAATCTTAATCCTTCCAGTACTTATGAGCTGCTATATGCTCCACAGGAAGTTCTTTCTTTTTAAATTTCCTTTCAATCTGACCACAGTACTCTCTGCTGACACTGATAAGGTAAAGAATTCCCGGCACTCGGGAGCGAGTGCCTGGAATTCTTTACCTTATCAGTATCCTATTGTCCGCGAGCACCGCCAAATCCCCGAGTGCTGACCTTTTTGCTTTTCCTCTCTACTGACACCTCTGTCCATTTCAGGAACTGCCAATCTGATGAAGGTGGAGATACCCTCCAAAACACATTATTGGAAGCAAATAAATACAGTGCCTCTTGGCATTTTTTCTTCTACACCTTTGTGCTGTATACTTTGGTCGTGAGCAGCGCCTCCATAGGGTGCATCTTTTTTCTGTTTTCTTGTCTACATTTCAGGAACTGTCCAGAGCAGGAGAGGTTTGCTATGGGGATTTTCTCCTACTCTGCACAGTTCCTAAAATGTACAGAGGTGTCAGCATAGATCCCTGTGGTAAGACAGAAAGGAAATTCAAAAAGAAAAGAGCTTCCTCTGTAGTATACTGCAGCTTATAAGTACTGGAAAGGGTTAATATTTTTTTATATAAAAGTAATTTACAAATCGTCACCACAGACGTCCGCTCTCCCCACCTGTTCACATGGATGTTATGTGATTCTGAATAAAGAACATCTTCTGCAGGTTTACGGTCAGTGCTCCGTGCTTTTCTCTCTCTATAAGACTACAGCATTGCATGAACTTTTACACGTGGCAGCACTACCTTCACTGCATTACTTGGTCCGGCACACCTGCAGCTATTATAGGTTGTCCAATTTACCTGAGGAGCACATAGAAAGGTGCAGTACCCCCACGCTATCTCCATTAAGACGGTCATAATTTACAAATCTTTTTAACTTTCTGACACCGGTTGATTTAAAAGAAAATGTTTTCCAATGGAGTACCCCTTTAAAGTTGTTTTTTTTTATATAGTTTTTTTTTCTGTAGATAGGGGATAAGTTTTAGATCCCGGGGGGTCCGAGCACTGGGGCCCCCTGTGATCTCCTGTATAGAACCCCGGCGCTCATCTGAAGCGGCGCATCACGACCCCAGCCCGAAGCAGGGGCCGCCACATCCCTGCACATATCTCTATGAGAGAGCTGTCCAGCTATCTTCAGTTGTCCCATAGAGATATGTGGAGGGGGCATGGCAGCCTCTGCTTTGGGCGGGAGTCATGACGCGCCACTCCAGGGTAGATCTGGGGCTTCATACAGGAGATTGGGGGGGGGGGGGGGGGGCAGCACTTGGACCATCCATCCCCTCCCTCCCGTGAAATCTAAAATGTTTCCCCTATCCTGCGGATAGAGGATGATGTTTTTTGCATGAGACTACTCCATTAACTTACTGTGCAATGTACTATTCTAATTTTTCTAAGGCTATCAACTCTCGTAAGAACACAACGACCCAAATAAGCATTTTTTTCGGTTCTGCATCGTAAAGTTCTTATTATTTCTTTGGCTGTTTATTTATTAGAGAACACACTTTAAATTAAACAAAAAGCATGAAAAAATGGACAAGAACACATTTTTTTTTTTTACAACACAACCTTCCAAAAAAAAGTACAAAAAAGAAATAAAAAATGCCATCTGTTATTGCCTGAACTCCAATAGAAAAGTATTCTTGGAATGTTGTCACTGCACTGTAGGATTCCATATGGCATATTTTTCCACCCAAATCTCACCGGTTAAGGATACGGGTACACCATATGGAAGTAATGTTATTTTCTTATTATTTCAATGACAAGTGTAATTGAACGACATATCCTGTTAAGCTGAGAGTACATATTTAAGCTCTTGAAATCCAGTCTAGCCACTATGTCCTCTCTTCAGTACACCACTTTATATTAGCTCATTAAGCACATTTTCGTTTTCCAGTGCCATAAGCCAACTGTGTGTGGTAGTCTGTTAGTGGAGCATTTCTGTAGATAAGAAAGAGATTTTAAAATCCTTGTAAATATAATAACTACCGTATTTATCGGCGTGTAACACGCACCCCCATTTTAACAGGGAAATTTAAGTAAAAAAAATAAAATGTAAAATAAATTACCTGGACTAAATGCCACATTACCCCCCCCCCCCTCCCCACATCGTTTTCTTCTGCACCTCAGTTTTGTCCCGTCCCCTACAGTGCCACATCATTCCTTCCCTTTTATCAGTCCCTGTGCCACATTTACCCCTCTCATCGCCACCTCCCATGTCTCATCATCCCCCCATGTCTCATCATTTCCCCTGTCATAGACCACCACTAGCCATATAGACATTAAGCATTTAGTTTCTCCCCCACCATCATTTCCCCTTGTCTCATCATCCCCCACCCTGTCTCATCATGTCCCCCTATCATCATCCCCCACCCTGTCTCATCATGTCCCCCATCATCTCCCCCCTCATCATCCCCCACCCTGTCCCATCATGCCCCCCCTCATCATCCCCCACCCTGTCTCATCATGCCCCCCATCATTCCCCCCTCATCACCCCCCCTCATCATCCCCCCACCCTGTCTCATCATTTTCCCCCCATCATTCCCCCCTCATCACCCCCCACCCTGTCTCATCATGTCCCCCATCATTCCCCCCTCATCACCCCCCACCCTGTCTCATCATGTCCCCCATCATTCCCCCCTCATCATCCCCCACCCTGTCTCATCATGCCCCCCATCATTCCCCCCTCATCACCCCCCACCCTGTCTCATCATGTCCCCCATCATTCCCCCCTCATCATCCCCCACCCTGTCTCATCATGCCCCCCATCATTCCCCCCTCATCACCCCCCACCCTGTCTCATCATGTCCCCCATCATTCCCCCCTCATCACCCCCCACCCTGTCTCATCATGTCCCCCATCATTCCCACCTCATCATCCCCCCACCCTGTCTCATCAGTTTCCCCCCATCATTCCCCCCTCATCACCCCCCACCCTGTCTCATCATGTCCCCCATCATTCCCCCCTCATCACCCCCACCCTGTCCCATCATGTCCACCATCATTCCCCCCCATTATCCCCCACCCTGTCTCATCATGTCCCCCATCATTCCCCCCTCATCATCCCCCACCCTGTCTCATCATGTCCCCCATCATTCCCCCCTCATCATCCCCCACCCTGTCTCATCATGTCCCCCAATCATTCCCCCCTCATCATCCCCCACCCTGTCTCATCATGTCCCCCAATCATTCCCCCCTCATCCTCCCCCACCCTGTCTCATCATTTCCACCATCTTTCCCCCCTCATCATACCCCACCCTGTCTCATCATGCCCCCCATCACCCCCCCTCATCATCCCCCTCCCTGTCTCATCATGTCCCCCATCATTCCCCATGTCTCATCATCCCCCACCCTGTCTCATCATGTCAGCCATCATTCCCCCCTCATCACCCCCCACCCTGTCTCATCATCCCCCCCAACCTGTCTCATCATCCCCCGATCATTCTCCCCCCCTCATCATTTCCCCATGTCTCATTATCCCCCCATCATGTTCCTCCTATGCCAGTGGTCTTCAACCTGCGGACCTCCAGTTGTTGCAAAACTACAACTCCCAGCATGCCCGAACAGCCAACGGCTGTCCGGGCATGCTGGGAGTTGTAGTTTTGCAACATCTGGAGGTCCACAGGTTCAAGACCACTGTATATGCTATTCTTCCACTTTCCTTACCTGGCTGCGCTTCGGCTGTCTTGCGGGCTGCGGTCAGTGAAGCAGATGAGTGACGTCCTCTCCCGGCTTCTCTGTGCAGCATCAGGGATGTCACTTTTCGGCGGCGACTACAGGAAATGAAAAGTGACGTCACTGATGCCACGCAGAGAAGCCGGCAGAGGACGTCACTAATCTACTTCACTGACCGCAGCCTGCAAGACCCCCCGCCTGACCTGACCTGCTGAAGCGCAGTCACGTAAGGAAAATAAAAAAAGCATGAAAAGGGGGAATGTTGAGGGAGGGGGGAGGTACAGTGCACAGTGTGACAACAAAACCCTCCAAAATGGGCAAAATTTTGGTTTTCATTTAAATTTCCTCCCTAAAAAAAATTTTTTGTGGGTTTGCTGTACATTTTATGGTAAAATGAGAGGTTTCATTACAAATTACAATTGGTCACGCAAAAAACAAGCTCTTATATGGGTCTGTACATGGAAATATAAAGGAGTTAACGAAAACGCAAAAATAAAATTGGCCTGGTCCTTGAGGTGAAAATGGGCTTGGTCATTAAGGGGTTAAATTGGCGCTGTCAGAATAAAAAAATTGATATGTTGTACATCTTAGCAAAACATTAACCTTTGTAATATACTTCATATTATATACTTCCCAGCTGAAGCACAGGCCAGGACAAAGTTTAGGAAGTGAAGGCGGGACTAGCACTTCTCTGTCCTCACCCCTGTCCTATCAGACTGCACCATTAAAACAGAGAGGAGGGGGTAACAGAGCTGCCTGCAGTGATTGGATGAAGAGACCTAGGGAATCCCAGGGAATCCTTCCCCAGCCTTAGGGTACATTCACACGCGCGGATTTTCAGCGTATTTTACGCTGCAGATCCGCTGGTTAAGGCCTGCTCTATGCTGGCTTTACATGAGCCTGCTTGTAGTGGCAATACACCGCTACCAGCAGACACACTGTGATGTATGAGTTGCAGTATACTCGCACATCGAGGGAGCTCTCTGCCTAGCTCAGAGCAGGGAGAGCGGCCAAGATGTGCGAATACACCGCGCACATCGCTGCAGTGTGTCTGCTCGTAGCGGTGTATTGCCGCTACCAGCAGGCGCATGTAAAGCCAGCATAGAGCGGGCCTTCACCAGCGGATCCGCAGCTAAACACGCTGCGAAAATCCGCGCATGTGAACGTACCCTTACACAGCAAACTAATGCTGCTTTACACAGCTTTGGCCTTCTGCCAATTGCCGACAGGTAAGGGGTTTCCAAAGCAGAAGCAATACATTTTTCAGGCTGTGTGCAGAAAGTTGTCCAAGATGATATCAAACTTTTTTGTAGACCACCTAAATGAAACTCGAAATTTGTTCATATCAGGGGAATTTCTCCATGCCACAGAAACATTATTTTGATCAACGCGTTCAACTTTTGCATACAACACAGGGAAAGTTGCTAATTATTGAGCAAAATGACGCTAGGACAAAAATGTGTAACTTTTTTTATGCCAGAAAACATAAAGAGAATGCCTTTTGGAGTGCTATTATTCAATACTTTGTTTTAAACTGCAGTTATTCCTACGGCATTGGGGCATCACGCCCTTTGCGTGGTGCTAATGTTACTGTGAACCATAGCACTCCACTATACATTACATATAGCCATGTAGCTATAGCTTCTTGTATGCTGCTAATCCCTATAGGTTTAATGTGCACCAGTGCTAAGTGGAAGCTAAGCTCTTCTAATTTTACAGTCTTAACAGGTTGGTATCACATTCATGTACGCTTGAGAGAAGCATCAAGTATTACGGTATGTGAAGCTATCGTCTTCTTTACTGTAGGCAAGGGTTTCTTAAACTTACAGGAACTCAACATATCAAGCTGTATAAATCAATAGCATTTAGAACCTCAGTCAGGACTCGGCTTTCACAATTCCATTTTTCCACTCTTCTTTTCCTTCATATCCACCATTACTTTTATGAGCATTGGTTGATTTTTAGGACAATTTTTTAAAAGCAAAACAAATGTATAATTATTCTTCCACGTAAAGACAAAAGAGAATATATGAATAGTGCTATAGGCATTAATTGCAAAGGTAGGTATAAAAATGTCCAAAACACAATACATTTGTTGTATGCCGTCTACTTCCTTTACTTTAAGTAACTTGCGTAGTAACTCTCCCTCACAGCTTCCTAAAAATTGTGTCTTCTTAATAATGAAAAATAACTAGGTCTCTTAACAAGGTCATACTCTAGACATGCCTGTCCGCAGGGTCGAGACGGGGGGTAATGGAGGGGGGGACTTCCGCTGCCCCCTGTTAAGTACCACCCTACGTCTAGGTCTTGTTGGCCTAGACATATCACTGCTCGTGAAGAGGTACTCCGCCAGAAAACATCTTATCTTCCATCCAAAGGATAGGGCATAAGATGTCTAATTGCGGGGGTTCTGCCACTGGGGACCCCCCTGATCTCAGCTGCAGAACCCCAGTCATCCGTTGCAGGGAGCGAACTCTGCTTCTTCCCGGATGACTGGCGACTACAGCCGCCACGCCCCCTCCATTCTTGTCTAAGGGGGAGGCGTGACGGCTATGTAGTAGCCGCCAAGCCCTCTCCCATAGACATGAATGGAGGGGGCGTGGCTTGACATCACGAACACAGAAGCTCCAAGCTTCCATGTTCCGGACGCTGCTGGCCGGGAGATAGCTGGGGGTCCCTCAGGTTTTCTGGCAGAGTACCATTCTGTAGTACTGTTAATTCTACCAATAAGAAGCTTCAATAGTCCAAAGATCTTTTTAGGTTTTAGACTTGGACCAACTTTTTTCTCAAATTTTTTTGGGGGAATTACCTTATGCTTGAGACAAAAAAAGGACGTGCATAAAGTATTATTATTTACAATCACACTATTAAGTATACAATGACAGCCAATTTATTAAGGCTCCTAAGGGGACTTGACAATGCATTGGTACCCTCTAATTATGTTATAGGGTGCCGATAGATACCAGAAGGAGCCCTCTCTCACTGTCAAACTCATTAGATACTATTCAGCATGGTTGGAATCGGACATAACATTGATCCCAGCCTTGCAGTGGAATGTTGGCTGTAAATTATGGCTACATTATTACCTAGAAGGTAGGTCCTCTGAATCCAGTACTCTTGAAGGCACACATAACTTTAAACCCATGCTGATGATAGACATGTTAAAGAAAAAGTAGTAGTACCATGTTTGTTTAGGCTGAGTTCTCATATGTCTGGCAATCTAGCTTAGTGAACCCAGCCTAAACTGCCACAACTGATGACAAAAAAGCATCATTGGGCCTCAGTTGTTTATGAGCTGGCGTCCATTAAAGAGGTACTCAGCCCCTAGACATCTTGTCCCCTATCCAAAAGATAGGGGATAAGATGTCTGATCGTGAGGGTCCCGTCACTGGGGACCCCCGCGATCTCTGCTGCGGCACCCCAGACATCTGGTGCACAGAGCGAACTTTGCTCCATGTCGGATGACTGGCAATGCTAGGCTCGTGACGTCACGCCCCGCACGTGACGTCATGGCCATACCCCCTCAATGCAAGTCTATGGGAGGGAGCGTGACAGCTGTCACCTCATCTCCCATAGACTTACATTGAGAGGGCATGTCCTTGACGTCATGAGCCTCCGGCACTGTACCCGACGCTCTAAACAAACGCGGGGTGCAGCAGGGAGATCACGGGGGTCCCCATCAGCAGGATCCCCACGATCAGATATCTTATCCCCTATCCTTTGGATAGGGGATAAGATGTCTAGGGGCGGAGTACCCCTTTCATATGGCATGATGGATGTGGGAGCTCGTTGCGTTCGGCATTCGTTTGTTCCACCATCTGGCGTACAACTTGAGATGTGAGATAAATATGAACTTTCCTATTCAAATGAATGGGATCAGTTCTACAACCAGTTCCCTCCAGTGCTTTTTCTACAGCGCCGGAGAGCAATGCCACCGGAGTATGCACATATGAAGGGAGCCTTAGAGACATCCTCTTATCTGCAGAGTATCAAAACAAAATAAGCCACTAAGGTGCAACAGTTTAAAGGGTTACTCTGACGGAAAACACCCTATCACCTATACAAAGGATAGAGGATAAGATGTCGGACTACAGGGGTCCCGCCGCAGCAGAGGCATCCGGAACACAAGGAGCTTTTGTGTCTGTGATGTTACGCCACGCCCCCTCCATTCATGTCTATGGGAGGGGGCGTGACGGCTACGTGTGTAGCCGTCACGCCTCCTCCCATAGACATGAATGGAGGGGGTGTGGTGGCTATAGTTGGCAGTCATTCGTTCCGTGCACTGGGGTGCCACAGCGGAGATCGCAGGGGTCCCCTATCCTTTGGATAGGGGATAAGATGTTTTTGGCGGAGTACCCCTTTAAACCAATTCACTTTTCTATTATATCCACATTGTACTCTGTTGACTAAGATCAGCCATACATACCATAACTTATTGACATTCCCATCTTCAGTATACAAGGTTGAGAAATTTTTCTAAAGAATGTTTATTTGTAAAACGGTTCTATTCATTTAGCTTCGACATAGCAGACAAACACTTTATTGATGAAACTTTTGTAAAGGGCGTCATAAAATCTATTTTTATCATCGACAGTAACGAGGAACCATTTTATGAACTGTCCAGAGCAGCAAATGTTTGCTGTGGGGATTTTCTCCTGCTCTGGACAGTTCCTAAAATGGACAGAAGAGGTCAGCAGAGAGCACTGTGGTCGTGACAGAAGAGAAATCCAAAAAGAAAAGCATTTCCTCTGTAGTATACAGCTGCTAATAAGTACTGGAAGGATTAAGATTTTTTTTATAGAAGTAATTTACAAATCTGTTTAACTTTCTGGCACCAGTTGATACAAAAAAAAAAAAAAAGTTTTCCACTGGAGTACCCCTTTAATTGATTGGAGCAAAACACGCAGCACAATACGGCACATGTGACCTTACCCTGAGGGTGTATTTACACGTACAGTATCCTGCGCATATTTGATTAAAGCTGCAGATTTTTATCAAATCTTGTGTATCAAATTTGTGCAGTACCTGTAAATATACCCTAAATGTACATGCTGTGAATGAGACTAAATGTATATAAAAAATTCAGACACCTAGATATGTATATATATGTGCATCTGCAGTAATATCTTTGTCCAAGCTGAAGCACAGGCTTGGACAAAGTCCAGGAAGTGAGGGCGGGACTAACACTCCTCTGTGCTCACTCCTGTCCTATCAGACTGCAGCATGAAAACAGAGAGAGGGGGTTATAGAGCAGCCTGCAGTGATTGGATGAAGAGACCCAGCACAGCAGACTCAGGGAGGAAGTGAATGCATGGTGAGTGAGGGCAGACACACCCTTCCTGAGCAGTGGATGTCAGAATGCATCAAAGCAGCAGAACAGAGGGATTTGTGAGTCAAATATAGAAGCTAGACACATAAAAAAAAAGTAAGGAATCTGTATGACCTAGTGAGTGGTTAAGGTGAAACTAAATGTTCAGTTTTTATAATATTTTATATAAAATTATTTAAAAAATGTATGTGTAGTCACACGACTGCCTTACGTATATAATAAGCAAAAAGAAAAGTCCCTGAAAATAATCCCTTTTGTCCTTTATTTTTCCCATCTTGCATACAACGTGCAGCATCTGTATTTTTATGGTTTCACACCGAAATTGACTTGACGACAATAGACGTAACAAATCATCCTACTTACTGAGGCTCCTCACTATTTCCCTACTGTACTCCTCACAGTGATAGATGTCCGGATCTGTGGATTCCAATCCGAGCTAACTGGGAAATCATTGCCGAACATTTTGGTGTTATTTATGAAGTCGGCTTATGTGGAATCTAAACTAATGCAGCCCGAGATGTGATCTCCTATTCCCATCAACACAATAGATGTTGTTGTCACCCGGTGATAAAGGTGGTTACAGTGTCCTTTAGATAACATTTGAAATGCGCCATAAATTACGGCTGTTGAAATGAAGATGACTTTAGGCGATAATGCAATATATTAAGTAACACCTTGCTGTCTTTCCATTTATATTCCTCCTACACATCATAGATTATACCTGGGAAACTTTAGAACACGTTTAGAACTGTAATTGAACTACGTCTTCACTTGTTACGTTCACTTATATTTTCAGGATTGCTTCCATAATTGCCTGAAAGGAAAGGTCATGTTGGGTACTTTAAATAGAATCAGAAACATGTTAGGAATAGGGTTGAGTATGGCAAGTCTGGTTTCCCGCTGAACTTCTCGAAACCCAAGGCGTGGAAAGAGTTAACTAGGAATGCTGAGCAGCGCTAGTTTACTCCTTGGGGAGATACCTTATCCAGCCATCTATATAACAGAAGAGCACTTGTCCTCCTGGTTCCTGGTACAGGACTCTTCTTGTTTAGCCCTGCCTCTAGTGATGATGTTACTAGAGGCTAAGCTACACAAGAAGATTGACAGCCAGGAACGAGGGTGTGGGTCTGTTCATATTGTACATTTTAGCACATCTTTTTGTTTAAAAAAAAAAAAAGGCATGTTAAAACATGTATTATGAGAACAGACCCTTTTTGGCAGTGTGTTTCCAAACAGGGAGCCTCCGGCTGTAGCTAAACTACAACTCCCATCATCCCAAATTCAGGAAACTCACAGAGTCCAAAGAGTTAATTAGGGCTGCTGAGAAGCACTAGTTTACTCCTTGGGGGGGAGGTTATACATTATACAGCAATCTATATCGATGATTGTATAATGTATATGGTGAACACAGAATCACTTACCCTCCTGGTCTGGTCTGGGCCTCTTCTTGTGTAGCTGGAACCTCTAGTGATAATGTAACTAGAGGCTGAGCTGTACAAGAAGATTGACAGCCAGGAACGAGGATGGCAAATGTGGGTCTGCCTAGATTATACATTTTTAGCATGCCTTTTTGTTTAAAAAAAAAAAAAAAAGACATGTTAAAAATGTATAATGTGAACAGACCATTTCTGGCAGTGTGTTCCCAAACAGTTGAGCGAACCTGGCAATACAGTTAAAGCAGTGATTTGTATAGATTGCTGCTTTACTGTAAGCTCTAATGGGCTGAACACTATGTGCCACATCAGCATAAAAAGAGTTAACTAGCAGTCCTGAGCAGCTCTAGTTAACTCCTTGGGGATGTGCATTATACAGCCATCTATATAGAGGGATTTATAATATATATACAGTAAACAGAAGATTACTTACCCTCCTGGTTCCTGGCCCAGACCTTTTCCTGTGTAGCCCTGCCTCTAGTGAAGATGTCATTAGAGGCTGAGCTACACAAGAAGATTGACAGCAAGGAATGAGGGTGGTAAATGCGGGCCTGTTCACATTATGCATTTTCAGCATACTTTTTTGTTTAAAAAACAGTATTTTCCCATACAGGGAGCCTCCAGCTATTGCTAAACTACAACTCCCATCATTCCCAGACAACTTCCAGACTGTTCCCCTGCTCCTCACTATATCCCACCTATGATATGTAGCATCATAACCAAATACGGTAATCAATCTTGTTCATGCTACCTTACAGTAATTCTAATGTAGTGTCTGGTCGGTGGCAGCACTTTGTAGAATTTTTTTGGTATTGCACATAGCACACAAAGCCTCCATAGACACTGATATGGTTCTATACGCTGTCTTGCTCCCATTTAAAAGTCATAACAATTCCACTGCCCCAGCATTCTGAACATTTTGTTAGGAATGCTGGGTGCGGGCTGCGGGGGTTGTGACATCACAGCAATGCCCCTTGTGATGTCACACCCCGCCCCCTCAATGCAAGTCTAAGGGAGGGGGCATGACAGCTGCCACGCCCCCTCCCTTAGACTTGCATTGTGGGGGCATGGTGCGATGTCACGCAGGGCATGGCTATGACGTCACAACCCCCACAGCCCGCACCCAGCATTCCTAACAAAATGTTCCAAACATTGGGGCAGTGGAGTGAAATGGATTGGAACTGGACCCAGTATCAGATGAGAATCTGCTCCCTTCCTAATTAGGAATCAGGATCAGTGCATGCACGAGAGAAGAAAATCACTCTGACACAAAGTTCAGCAAATTATACTTCCTGTATTCAAAACAGTTAAAAGGGTTTTTATAGAGTGTAACAATGTGCCATGTGAAAAGCTATACGTCATGAATAATTGTCTTTGTGATTGGTTTCTTCCATCTGTATGTGTTCCTCATCCAGCCAGTGGGTCTTATCATCTTGGGTGCAGCTCTATCTGGAGGCGCGATCTTATACACATTGTTTCAAACATGATGGGAGGGGGAACGAGCTAGTGAGTGGCAATTTTAGCAAGCATATTCTAAATAGCCATTTTAGCTTATCCATTACAGTAGTACCCCTTTAAAGGGGTACTCCGGTGGAAAACTTTTTTTTTTTTAATCAACTGGTGCCAGAAAGTCAAACAGATTAGTAAATTACTTCTATGAAATAATCTTGACCCTTCCAGTACTTATTAGCTGCTGAATACTAAAGAGGAAATTATTTTCTTTTTGGAACACAGAGCTCTTGTTACGCCGAGCGCTCCGGGTCCCCGCTCCTCCCCGGAGCGCTCGCTACACTCCTCTCACTGCAGCGCTCCGGTCGGTTCCACGGACCCGGGGCGCTGCGATACCGCCTCTGGCCGGGATGCGATTCGCGATGCGGGTAGCGCCCGCTCGCGATGCGCACCCCGGCTCCCGTACCTGACTCGCTCTCCGTCAGTTCTGTCCCGGCGCGCGCGGCCCCGCTCCCTAGGGCGCGCGCGCGCCGGGTCTTTGCGATTTAAAGGGCCACTGCGCCGCTGATTGGCGCAGTGGTTCCAATTAGTGTTTACACCTGTGCACTTCCCTATATCACCTCACTTCCCCTTCACTCCCTCGCCGGATCTTGTTGCCTTAGTGCCAGTGAAAGCGTTCCCTTGTGTGTTCCTAGCCTGTGTTCCAGACCTCCTGCCGTTGCCCCTGACTACGATCCTTGCTGCCTGCCCCGACCTTCTGCTACGTCCGACCTTGCTTCTGTCTACTCCCTTGTACCGCGCCTATCTTCAGCAGCCAGAGAGGTTGAGCCGTTGCTAGGGGATACGACCTGGTCACTACCGCCGCAGCAAGACCATCCCGCTTTGCGGCGGGCTCTGGTGAAAACCAGTAGTGACTTAGAACCGATCCTCTAGCACGGTCCACGCCAATCCCTCTCTGGCACAGAGGATCCACTACCTGCCAGCCGGCATCGTGACAGTAGATCCGGCCATGGATCCCGCTGAAGTTCCTCTGCCAGTTGTCGCTGACCTCACCACGGTGGTCGCCCAGCAGTCACAACAGATTGCGCAACAAGGCCAACAGCTGTCTCAACTGACTGTTATGCTACAACAGTTACTACCACAGCTCCAGCAACCATCTCCTCCGCCAGCTCCTGTACCTCCTCCGCAGCGAGTGGCCGCTTCTGGACTACGACTATCCTTGCCGGATAAATTTGATGGGGACTCTAAGTTTTGCCGTGGCTTCCTTTCCCAATGTTCATTACACTTGGAGATGATGTCGGACCAGTTCCCCACTGAAAGGTCTAAGGTGGCTTTCGTAGTCAGCCTGCTGTCTGGAAAAGCCCTGGCTTGGGCCACACCGCTCTGGGACCGCAATGACCCCGTCACTGCCTCTGTACACTCCTTCTTCTCGGAAATTCGAAGTGTCTTTGAGGAACCTGCCCGAGCCTCTTCTGCTGAGACTGCCCTGTTGAACCTGGTCCAGGGTAATTCTTCCGTTGGCGAGTATGCCGTACAATTCCGTACTCTTGCTTCTGAATTATCCTGGAACAATGAGGCCCTCTGCGCGACCTTTAAAAAAGGCCTATCCAGCAACATTAAAGATGTTCTGGCCGCACGAGAAATGCCTGCTAATCTTCATGAACTTATTCACCTAGCCACTCGCATTGACATGCGTTTTTCCGAAAGGCGTCAGGAGCTCCGCCAAGATATGGACTCTGTTCGCACGAGGCGTTTCTTCTCCTCGGCTCCTCTCTCCTCTGGTTCCCTGCAATCTGTTCCTGTGCCTCCCGCCGTGGAGGCTATGCAGGTCGACCGGTCTCGCCTGACATCTCAAGAGAGGACACGACGCCGCATGGAGAACCTCTGCCTGTACTGTGCTAGTACCGAACACTTCCTGAGGGATTGTCCTATCCGCCCTCCCCGCCTGGAAAGACGTACCCTGACTCCGCACAAAGGTGAGACAATCCTTGATGTCCACTCTGCTTCTCCACGTCTTACTGTGCCTGTGCGGATGTCTGCCTCTGCCTTCTCCTTCTCTTCTGTGGCCTTCTTGGACTCTGGATCTGCAGGAAATTTTATTTTGGCCTCTCTCGTCAACAGGTTCAACATCCCAGTGACCAGTCTCACCAGACCCCTTTACATCAATTGTATAAACAATGAAAGATTGGACTGTTCCATACGTTTCCGCACGGAGCCCCTTCTAATGAGCATCGGATCTCATCACGAGAGGATTGAACTTTTGGTCCTCCCCAATTGCACCTCGGAAATTCTCCTTGGACTTCCCTGGCTTCAACTTCATTCCCCAACCCTGGATTGGTCCACTGGGGAGATCAAGAGTTGGGGGCCCTCTTGTTCCAAGGACTGTCTAAAACCGGTTCCCAGTAACCCTTGCCGTAACTCTATGCTTCCTCCAGTAACCGGTCTCCCTAAGGCCTATATGGACTTCGCGGATGTTTTCTGCAAAAAACAAGCGGAGACTCTACCTCCTCACAGGCCTTATGATTGTCCTATCGACCTCCTCCCGGGCACTACTCCACCCCGGGGCAGAATTTATCCTCTCTCTGCCCCAGAGACTCTTGCCATGTCTGAATACGTCCAGGAGAATCTAAAAAAGGGCTTTATCCGTAAATCCTCCTCTCCTGCCGGAGCCGGATTTTTCTTTGTGTCCAAAAAAGATGGCTCTCTACGTCCTTGCATTGACTACCGCGGACTTAATAAAATCACGGTTAAGAACCGCTACCCCTTACCCCTCATCTCTGAACTCTTTGATCGCCTCCAAGGTGCCCACATCTTTACTAAATTGGACTTAAGAGGCGCCTATAACCTCATCCGCATCAGAGAGGGGGATGAGTGGAAAACAGCATTTAACACCAGAGATGGACACTTTGAGTATCTGGTCATGCCCTTTGGCCTGTGCAACGCCCCTGCTGTCTTCCAAGACTTTGTTAATGAAATTTTTCGTGATCTGTTATACTCCTGTGTTGTTGTATATCTTGATGATATCCTAATTTTTTCGGCCAATCTAGAAGAACACCGCCAGCATGTCCGTATGGTTCTTCAGAGACTTCGTGACAATCAACTCTATGCTAAAATTGAGAAATGTCTGTTTGAATGCCAATCTCTTCCTTTTCTAGGATACTTGGTCTCTGGCCAGGGACTACAAATGGATCCAGATAAACTCTCTGCCGTCTTAGATTGGCCACGCCCCTCCGGACTCCGTGCCATCCAACGTTTTTTGGGGTTCGCCAATTATTACAGGCAATTTATTCCACATTTTTCTACCATTGTGGCTCCTATTGTGGCTTTAACCAAAAAAAATGCCGATCCCAAGTCTTGGCCTCCTCAAGCGGAAGACGCCTTTAAACGACTCAAGTCTGCCTTCTCTTCGGCTCCCGTGCTCTCCAGACCTGACCCATCTAAACCCTTCCTATTGGAGGTTGATGCCTCCTCAGTGGGAGCTGGAGCTGTCCTTCTACAAAAAAACTCTTCCGGGCATGCTGTTACTTGTGGGTTTTTTTCTAGGACCTTCTCTCCGGCGGAGAGGAACTACTCCATCGGGGATCGAGAGCTTCTAGCCATTAAATTAGCACTTGAGGAATGGAGGCATCTGCTGGAGGGATCAAGATTTCCAGTTATTATTTACACCGATCACAAGAACCTCTCATACCTCGAGTCTGCCCAACGGCTGAATCCTCGTCAGGCCAGGTGGTCTCTGTTCTTTGCCCGATTTAATTTTGAAATTCACTTTCGGCCTGCTGATAAGAACATTAGGGCCGATGCTCTCTCTCGTTCCTCAGATGCTTCTGAAATTGAACTCTCTCCTCAACACATCATTCCTCCTGACTGCCTGATTTCCACTTCTCCAGCCTCCATCAGGCAAACTCCTCCAGGAAAGACCTTTGTTTCTCCACGCCAACGCCTCGGAATCCTCAAATGGGGTCACTCCTCCCATCTCGCAGGTCATGCGGGCATCAAGAAATCTGTGCAACTCATCTCTCGCTTCTATTGGTGGCCGACTCTAGAGACTGATGTGGTGGACTTTGTGCGAGCCTGCACTATCTGTGCCCGGGATAAGACTCCTCGCCAGAAGCCCGCTGGTTTTCTTCTTCCTCTGCCTGTTCCCGAACAACCTTGGTCTCTGATTGGTATGGATTTTATTACTGACTTACCCCCATCCCATGGCAACACTGTTATTTGGGTGGTCGTTGATCGATTCTCCAAAATGGCACATTTCATCCCTCTTCCTGGTCTTCCTTCTGCGCCTCAGTTGGCTAAACAATTTTTTGTACACATTTTTCGTCTTCACGGGTTGCCTACGCAGATCGTCTCGGATAGAGGCGTCCAATTTGTGTCTAAATTCTGGAGGGCCCTCTGTAAACAACTCAAGATTAAATTAAATTTTTCTTCTGCATACCATCCTCAATCCAATGGACAAGTAGAAAGAATTAACCAGGTCTTGGGTGACTATTTACGACATTTTGTTTCCTCCCGCCAGGATGACTGGGCAGATCTTCTACCTTGGGCCGAATTCTCGTATAATTTCAGAATCTCTGAATCTTCCTCCAAATCCCCGTTTTTCGTGGTGTACGGCCGTCACCCTCTTCCCCCCCTCCCTACCCCCTTGCCCTCTGGTCTGCCCGCTGTGGATGAAATTTCTCGTGATCTTTCCATCATATGGAGAGAGACCCAAAATTCTCTCTTACAGGCTTCTTCACGCATGAAGAGATTCGCGGATAAGAAAAGAAGAGCTCCTCCCATTTTTTCCCCTGGAGACAAGGTATGGCTCTCCGCCAAATATGTCCGCTTCCGTGTCCCTAGCTATAAGTTGGGACCACGCTATCTTGGTCCTTTCAAGATTTTGCGCCAGATTAATCCTGTCTCTTACAAACTTCTTCTTCCTCCTTCTCTTCGTATTCCTAATGCCTTTCATGTTTCTCTTCTTAAACCACTTATCATTAACCGTTTCTCTCCCAAATCTGTTCCCCCCACTCCTGTCTCCGGCTCCTCGGACATCTTCTCCGTCAAAGAAATTTTAGCATCTAAAAAGGTCAGAGGGAAAACCTTCTTTTTAGTGGATTGGGAGGGTTGTGGTCCAGAAGAGAGGTCCTGGGAACCTGAGGACAATATCCTGGACAAAAGTCTGGTCCTCAGGTTCTCAGGCTCCAAGAAGAGGGGGAGACCCAAGGGGGGGGGTACTGTTACGCCGAGCGCTCCGGGTCCCCGCTCCTCCCCGGAGCGCTCGCTACACTCCTCTCACTGCAGCGCTCCGGTCGGTTCCACGGACCCGGGGCGCTGCGATACCGCCTCTGGCCGGGATGCGATTCGCGATGCGGGTAGCGCCCGCTCGCGATGCGCACCCCGGCTCCCGTACCTGACTCGCTCTCCGTCAGTTCTGTCCCGGCGCGCGCGGCCCCGCTCCCTAGGGCGCGCGCGCGCCGGGTCTTTGCGATTTAAAGGGCCACTGCGCCGCTGATTGGCGCAGTGGTTCCAATTAGTGTTTACACCTGTGCACTTCCCTATATCACCTCACTTCCCCTTCACTCCCTCGCCGGATCTTGTTGCCTTAGTGCCAGTGAAAGCGTTCCCTTGTGTGTTCCTAGCCTGTGTTCCAGACCTCCTGCCGTTGCCCCTGACTACGATCCTTGCTGCCTGCCCCGACCTTCTGCTACGTCCGACCTTGCTTCTGTCTACTCCCTTGTACCGCGCCTATCTTCAGCAGCCAGAGAGGTTGAGCCGTTGCTAGGGGATACGACCTGGTCACTACCGCCGCAGCAAGACCATCCCGCTTTGCGGCGGGCTCTGGTGAAAACCAGTAGTGACTTAGAACCGATCCTCTAGCACGGTCCACGCCAATCCCTCTCTGGCACAGAGGATCCACTACCTGCCAGCCGGCATCGTGACAGCTCTCTGCTGACATCATGACCACAGTACTCTCTGCTGACATCATGAGCACAGTGCTCTCTGCTGACACCTCTGTCCATTTTAAGAACTGTCCAGAGTAGAAGAAACTCCCCATAGAAAACATATGCTGCTCTGAACAGTTCTTAAAATGGACAGAGATGTCAGCAGAGAGCACTGTGGTCATGATGTCAGCAGAGAGCACTGTGTTCCAAAAAGAAAATAATTTCCTCTGTAGTATTCAGCAGCTAATAAGTACTGGAAGGGTTCATATTTTTTAATGGAAGTCGTTTACAAATCTGTTTAACTTTCTGACACCAGTTGATAAAAAAAAAAGTTTTCCACCGGAAAACAATAACGTATAACGTCAACAATAACGTATAAGAAAAAAATAAATAAAATACAATTAATAATAGGTTGTATAAACATCTGAACAACCTCCGTCATTTGCTCCTACTTTAGGATCCAGCTGCGAGAACCCGCGCCAGTTCAACTCCCATCTCGGGAGACATATGTACTTTATATATTCCAATGTTTAAATGATTTAAAGATTATAGTCTGACACATCCCAGCTGAATAGCAAAAAGGCAAACAGCTTAAGACAAGACCGACGAGGAGGGTAGGAGCGGCGGGGGAGGGTGACGCTGGTAGAATATTAGACAATAAGCCAAAATTGAAAGCGGCTTTGTCGAAACACCTGTTACTGGAGGAACTGTACAGATGTGACATTATTATGTTCTTTCTTTCTTTTTTATTTATTTATTTATTTATTTTTTTTTATAAAGTAAATAATAGCGCTGGATTATTTCGGCGTCTATAGAAAAGAGTCCGGCAAGCGCTTCTGCCGTCTAAGTTTTTGCAAAGGAAATATAATTTTGTGTGCGTTCATGCATGGGGAAGACAGATGGGAGCACAGCAGGTAGATAAACTGACATTCCCCTCCATGAATACCTCTAGAAGAAAGGTCAGAGATAAGACAGGGAGTAAAGGGAATGCAAATGAGACTGTCCGTCTGTTATAATATGATAGGAGGGGAAAACATATTCATTCCCGTTTCTTCTGCGTTCACAAAGCTATCAGCCGGCATCTGTTTCCTTCGCCATTCTTTGCCATCTTCCACACCGCTCAACCATTAAGAATCCTTCAACTGATAACCCTCCGGAGGAGTCGTCCGCGAGATCTTTTGTACAACCTGAGCTTATAATGAATCCTTTCTTACGATCATAAAGCAATATGGTGTCGGCGTTCATTTTAAACCGTCTTGGCTTTTTATTCGTGGCCCGGGTGCGTTCGGCGAGATACGGTTGGATGTTCGCATCAGATGGTGAAACGCAAACAGTTAGCGGGGTAGCTGCGTGACGCCAACGCCTAATTGTCCCCGCGCTCCGCTATAAACAAACTGTTTGCTGTCTGGATTGGTCGGTACTAATAAAAGAGGAAAAACCAAGTCGGTGCAAACTATTTGAAGTAAATAGAGGAGCGGTTTTAGTTCCAACATTTCTAATTGCAAATATCTGTATATGGTGTGTATATATATATATATATATATATATATACAGTGGTCCCTCAACATACGATGGTAATCCGTTCCAAACGGACCATCGTTTGTTGAAACCATCGTATGTTGAGGGATCCATGCAATGTAAAGTATGGGACAGTGGTCTACAACCTGCGGACCTCCAGATGTTGCAAAACTACAACACCCAGCATGCCCGGACAGCCGTTGGCTGTCCGGGCATGCTGGGTGTTGTCGTTTTGCGACATCTGGAGGTCCGCAGGTTGTAGACCACTGTTAGAGGAAGTTGTACTCACGTGTCCACGTCGCTCCGGACCGTCACCGCTTCCCTGGATTTCTCCCTCCATCGCTGTCGCCGCGTCCCCCGTGTGTCCCCGACGCTCTGGCAAGGCCTCTGCTTCCCCGGCATCCTCGCTCTCCATCGCCGCCATCACGTCGCTACGCACGCCGCTCCTATTGGATGACGGAACGGCGTGTGCTGCGACGTGATGACGACGATGGAGAGCACCGACGATGCAGGGGATCCCGAAGAGGACGCGCCGGAGCCCGGAGGTCAGGTAAGTGATCGTCACCGGACCACACGGGGCACCGTAAACGGCTATCCGGTGGCAGCTGAAGCAGTCTGCGCTGCCGGATAGCCGTTTATGCGATGGCCCCGACATACAAAAGCATCGTATGATGATGCTGCCTCTGAGAGACCATTGTATGTTGAAATGATCGTATGTCGGGGCCATCGTAGGTCGAGGGGTCACTGTATATATATTATGACAGAGTGGCAAGGAAAGGGTGTATTTCCCTAGCAAACCCTGGAGAAACCTCCACCTGTGGCCTAATTAATGAGGTAGCAGAAAGGGGAAGTGTGTTTAAAAGGAAGTTAGACAGAATAGTTGGTGCTCTCCCCAAAAGACAGCAAGGTGGCAGTAGGGGGGAGGCATGGGTCCTGGTGAGGAACACACAGCCCAAGCTGTGAGTGGCCCCAAGAGTGATGTGGAAGAGACGCACACAGCAAGAGGTTGCAAACGCTGTGTGTGAACAGTGAGTAGAAGGTTACAGGAGGCATAAGTTTAACTGGCCAGGAAAAGCCCACCAGTTGATAGTCAGGGCATGCTGGATGGTTTTGGTTAGTGACTAGACGGTCTAGGGGTTTGTTTGTTCCTGTTTTATGTTTTATTTATCCTACAACCTATCTAATAAAGCTGTCGAGGAGCAAGACTTGCATAAAGTACTGTTGTTTGCCTACTGATTGAAGTGGAAACGTGTCCTGTGGCTGTGTCAAGGATGATCCCAGATCTATCCCCAGGGAGAAATCCTTACTATATGGCCGCCAAATTTGGAGCTAAGTACCTCACTTTTTCATTTTTCGCACTATAGCTGTATAGCATTTCATGTTTTATCTGTATCTTTGTGCTAGCAGTGTGCTGCTGTATTCTCCTGTTTATGTTTATTCAGCCTAGCAGCGTGCACCTGTATGCCGGGTCCATGCAGTCGTTCTGGTATCAGTAGTGCTGGCTAACTTATTCTTGTATATATATATATATATAATTGTATATATATAATATTTAATTATATATATATAAGTAATTGTGCAATCAGTGACATCATATTCCAACAATTAAAAAATATTACAGACATAGGCGGAGATTTATCAAAACCTGTCCAGAGGGAAACTTGCTGTGTTGCCCATAGCAACCAATCAGATTGCTTCTTTCAGGTTTTAAAAGGCCTCTGGAAAATGAAAGAAGCGATCTGATTGGTTGCTATGGGCAACGCAGCAAGTTTTCCTCTAGACGGGTTTTGATAAATCTCCCCCTTTGTGTAGTTATGATAAAAAAAAAAAATTTCAAATCAACCGACTCCAGAAAGTTAAACACATTTGTAAATGATTTATCTTAAAAAATCTTAATCCTGCCAGTACTTATCAGCTGCTGAAGTTGTGTTGTTCTTTTCTGTCTGACCACAGTGCTGTCTGCTGACACCTCCGTCTGTCTCAGGAACTGTCCAAAGTAGGAGCAAATCCCCAAAGCAGAGATCACTGTGGGCAGACATAAAAGAACAACACAACTTCAGCAGCTGATAAGTACTGGTAGGATTAAGATTTTTCATTTCTGAAGTCAGTGGATTGATATGAAAAAAAAAAATTTAAAAAAAAAGTTTTTCACTGGAATACCCCTTTAATGAGGCAGGGAGGAAGAGGGAGTGCCGACATGCATGTCCTCTATGTGGAACGCCAAGTTACATTACAGGAGTATCATATGTCCGCTTCTTCCGGTCACCAAGGGGGAAAGGACATCTTCCATAGACTTGCATAGCAGGGGCGAGGGGGTGCTCCGTTGCTCGCGGTTATGTATAGGACGTAAATGTACGTCCTGGTGCGTTAAGTACCACCTCACCATACATTTACGTCCTGCGTCGTTAGGGGTCAACCCCGTTTTGAGTCTATGGTGGAGATTTATCAAAACCTGTGCAGAGGAAAAGTTGCCCAGTTGCCCATAGCAACCAATCAGATCACTGCTTTCATTTTGCAGAGGCCTTGTTAAAAAGGAAAGAAGCGATCTGATTGGTTGCTATGGGCAACTCAGCAACTTTTCCTCTGCACCGGTTCTGATAAATCTCCCCCTATGTGTGCACAACCCTGGAAACTTGTCCCTTCGTCCTGGTACCTCCGCTGCAGCATCTACCCCATCGGCACTACTCCGGTCCGCTCTCTCTGTACGGCTACATCCTGGCGTCCATATTTGTCTAATGAATTACCGTGCTTCATGAAAGGCTGTAAATACCCAGTACAGTGTTCCCTCAACATATGATGGTAATCCGTTCCAAATGGACCATCGTTTGTTGAAACCATCGTATGTTGAGGGATCCGTGCAATGTAAAGTATAGGACAGTGGTCTACAACCTGCGGACCTCCAGATGTTGCAAAACTACAACACCCAGCATGCCCGGACAGCCAACGGCTGTCCGGGCATGCTGGGTGTTGTAGTTTTGCAACATCTGGAGGTCCGCAGGTTGAAGACCACTGGTAGAGGAAGTTGTACTCACCTGTCCCCGCCGCTCCAGACCGTCACCGCTCGTCACCACTGCCCTGGATGTCGCCTTCCATCGCTGTCCCCGAGGTGTCCCCGACTCTCCGGCAAGGCCTCTGCTTCCCCGGCATCCTCGCTCTCCGTCGCCGCCATCACGTTGCTACGCACGCCGCTCCTATTGGATGACGGGACGACGTGCGCAGCGACGTGATGGAGAGCGCCGACAATGGAGGGGATCCTGAAGAGGACGCTCCGGAGCCCCGAGGACAGGTAAGTGATCGTCAGCGGACCACACGGGGCACCGTAAACGGCTATCCGGGGGCAGCTGATGCAGTCTGCGCTGCCCGATAGCCGTTTATGCGATGGCCCCGACATACAAAAGCATCATATGTTGATGCTGCCTCTGAGAGGCCATCGCATGTTGAAATGATCGTATGTCGGGGCCATCGTAGGTCGGGGGGGTCACTGTATTCGTAAATCTGTGATTTATGTTGAGGGAACTTGTGGATAAATGTTGAGGAGGCGTTCCTGTGGTCTTGATTTATCTTGAGACCCGAAGGTTTCAAAAAAATTCAGTGCATATATCCATTTTAAAGGGGTATTCCGGCTTTATGCATCTTATCCCCTATCCAAAGGCTAGGGGACAAGATGTATGATAGGCCCCCTCGTGCCATCATGGCCACGCCCCTTCGATGCAAATCTATGGGAGGGGACGTGACAGCCGTCACGATCAAGGACAGGAGATAAGATGTATGATCGGCGGTGGGACCCCCGCGATCTCGGTGCCGCCCCCAGCATTTTGTTCCGGGTGCTGCCTCTGAGACGGGGCCGTGACATCACGGTCACGCCCCCCTAGTGACGTGTCTGTGACGTCACGTCCCCATCTCGGAGGTAGCACCCGGAACAAAATGCCGGGGGCTGCACCGAGATCGCGGGGGTCCCGCTGCCGATCATACATCTTATCCCCTGTCCTTGATCGTGACGGCTGCCACGTCCCCTCCCATAGATTTGCATTGAGGGGGCGTGGCCGTGGCGGCACAAGAGGCATGGCTGACCCCCGTAATGCGAAAACAGCGTTCAGAACATTTAGTTCCACGCTGGCCAGTGGAGTACCCCTTTAAAGAAATTACCCTTTTGCATCAAGGGGCAGTTCACACATGATCTGCAGGGAAATTACCCCAGGGTCATTGTGGTGATAAATCCAGGGATTTCTTCTGATTTCCATATTGGAGTTGGAAAGGGATAAAGGGATTTTCCCCCTGGTATGGGGCAATTGGCTTGTGTCTTATAGGATTCTTTCTGCCTTTCTCTGGATCAACACAGTAGGCTGTCCTGGCATGCTGGGGGCTGTAGTTTTGCAACAGCTGGAGATCATTGTACTATAGTATCATTACCTCTGTTAGTTTTGTTTTTTACTAGTGCATTGTCTTTCTGTTTAAAGGGAAACAGTCATGAGATTTTACCATATATAACGCTTGGCAATGCATCATATATATTAAAATCTTCATCCTCACCGTTCCCCGGAGGTGTTCCTGCCACAGGGATTGTAAGAATATGAAGTTAGAAAGTCTTCCCTGCTGGCCCGTAAGTAGTCACCTGGGCGAGGAGTTATACTTACCTAGTCCTGTCTTCTCCGGCTGTAATCACGCCCCCTCTGCATGATTGACAACCCAGGCACAGCCCGGGACATCTCTATGTCTGCTTAGGGAGCAGAGAAGTGATGAGTTCTGTCAATCATGCAGAGGGAGCAGACAGGACTAGGTAAGTATAGCTCCCCGCTCAGGTGACTACTTACAGGGCAAGCAGGGAAGACTTACTTACTTCATATCTTTATCATCACTGCAGGCAGGAACGACCCCCTGGGAAGAGACCCTGTGTGACTGACCTTGCAGAATCATATGAAAGTGAATGGGAAAAAAATTTAGGTGGGATTACTTGCAGAAAAATCATGAGGAATTTCATGCAGAAATTCTGGCGTGTGAACACGGAGGAAAATCTGCATATCTGCCTGAATTCTGCATCCGCATTGGTTCTGTGCAGAATTCAGCAGCTTTTTGATCATTTGCCGAATTCCTGCCGAAATTTGTGCACAAATTCAGCATGATTCCGCATCTCAGTAAAAAGATAGACTTTGTTTAATGAACACTAAAGCCGCGTTCACACGGCAGAATTTCTGCACGCAATTCTGCATGAAAATTCTGCATGAATGTATAGCTAATAAACTTTAATGGGATTCTGCTGTCCTATTCACACAGAAGAATTTCTGCTGCAGAATTTCTGCTGCAGAAATTCCATTAAAGTGAATTGGTTATAAATTCATGCGGAAGTCAGTGCAGAAATTCTGGTGTGTGAACATGGCCTAAATAGGACGATTGTTCTAAATTTATAAAAATAGAAAAGAAAGAAAGAAAAGCCAATAAAAGAATGTTTACTACTAAATATTCAGCTCCAATAATAAAAATGATAATAAGAATAATCAAAAGCGTCGCGCCAATTATTTCTCCGCGCTCTTACCTCCCAGTGACCTCTCGCGGCATGCAGTCTTCGCGGCTCGAGCGGTAATGCATTATTTTCCGTAACGCATCATCTTATCGAGGCATGGCGTGGCGCACGTGCGTCTCTGCGTTTTTTATGAAATAGTACGTGTCATCTGTTAATGGGTAGAAGCCGGTTCTAACTTCATATTCCGTGACACGTAAATATTTCAATATTGTGTTTCTGCTTATGGCGCCAAGACCTGTTTGCTAATCTAATATTTCAAGGCAATGACTTTTTAATGTAGCTTCTGGGACACAAGAGGAATGGAGTTATAACATTAATAGACATGATGGGCTATTTGTTTTAATAAACGCTTGGCGTAAGCATCCGGGAGTTTGGAATCCATTATAGTTCCCTAAGAACGCGAAGGAAGGGTTTAAGCTTTTTATCAACGCGAAGACAAATGGCTTTGTGGTGAGTGTTAATAGAATTAAGTCCGAGGCTTTGCTGCTTGAAATTGTCTTAAATGTGATCTCGAGTTAGAAGGGTTATCCAGGAAAAACTTATATATATATCAACTGGCTCCAGAAAGGTAAACAGATTTGTAATTTACTTCTATTAAAAAATCTTAATCCTTTCAGTACTTATGAGCTTCTGAAGTTGAGTTGTCCTTTTCTGTCTAAGTGCTCTCTGATGACACCTGTCTCGGGAACTGCCCAGTTTAGAAGAGGTTTGCTATGGGGATTTGCTTCTAAACTGGGCGTTTCCCGAGACACGTGTCATCAGAGAGCACTTAGACAGAAAAGAACAACCTTAACTTCAGAAGCTCATAAGTACTGAAAGGATTAAGATTTTTTAATAGTTACAAATCTGATTAACTTTCTGGAGCCAGTTGATATATATATATATATATATATATATATATATAAAAAAAAAAGTTTTTCCTGGTTTTTAAAGGGGTTATCCATGAAAAAAAAACTTTTTTTTATACATATCAACTGGCTCCAGAAAGTTAAACAGATTTGTAAATTACATCTAATGAAAAAAATCTTAATCCTTTCAGTACTTATGAGCTGCTGAAGTTGAGTTGTTCTTTTCTGAGAGGCCATTGTATGTTGAAATGATCGTAGGTCGGGGGGGGGTCACTGTATATTTATATATTTTTTTTTCTAAATGGAAAAAGGGGGTGATTCTAACTTTTATTAGGGAAAGGGTTAAATCCTATTTATTCCTTTTTTTTTTACCAAAATATTTACACTTTTATAGCCCCCACAGGGGATTAATGCATGCAATCTTCTGATTTCAGACACTGATCAATGCTATGCCATAGCACAGCATTGATCAGTGTTATCGGCGCTCTGCTGCTCCAGCCCGGATCTCAGGCATGGAGCAATAGATCGCTGATCAGACAGCGAGGAGCAAGGTAGGAACCCTCCTTTCCTCTTCTCAGCTGATCCAGACACGGCGGTTTTACTGTGGTGATCCTGATCAGCCCGACTGAGCTGCCGGGAAGCATTTTCTTTAATCAACTTTGATTTCTGCATTTAAGGGGTTAATACCAGACACCACCGCAATCGGTGATGTCTGGTATTAGCCCCTTAAGGACCGGGTGGTTTTCTGTTTTTGCTCTTTCGTTTTTTCCTCCTTACCTTTAAAAAATCATAACTCTTAAAATTTTGCACCTAAAAATCCATATTATGGCTTATTTTTTGCGCCACCAATTCTACTTTGTAATGACATCAGTCATTTTACCCAAAAATCTACAGCGAAAGGGGAAAAAAAATCATTGTGTGACAAAATTGAAAAAATACAGCCATTTTTTAACTTTTGGGGGCTTCCTTTTCTACGTTGTAAAATTTTCGGTAAAAATGACACCTTATCATTATTCTGTAGGTCCATACGATTAAAATGATCCCCTACTTATATAGGTTTGATTTTGTTGTGCTTCAGAAAAAAATCACATGCAGGAAAATGTATACGTTTAAAATTGTCATCTTCTGACCCCTATAACTTTTTTATTTTTCCGTGTATGGGGCGGTATGAGGGCTCATTTTTTGTGCCATGATCTGAAGTTTTTGTTGGTACCATTTTTGCATTGATCAGACTTTTTGATCGCTTTTTATTCATCTTTTCATGATATAAAAAGTGACCAAAAATACGCTATTTTGGACTTTGGAATTTTTTGCGCGTACGCCATTGACCGTGCGGTTTAATTAGCAGAATATTTTTTTTAATCGGACATTTCCGCACGCGGCGAAACCACATATGTTTATTTTTGTTTTTATTTACACTGTTTTTTTTTTATTATTGGAAATGCCGGGTGATTCAAACTTTTATTAGGGGAAGGGATAATTCAAAGGGTTAATGATTTTTTTACACTTTTCTTTTGCAATATTATAGGCCCCATAGGGGGCTATAACATTGCATTTACTGATCTTTAACTGTGTTCAATGTATCTCCACACGGATGCATTGATCAGGGTTTTCGGCGATTGATTGCTCAAGCCTGGATCTCAGGCTTGAAGCATTCAATCGGCGATCGGACTGCAGGAAGGAAGGTAAGAGACCTCCTCCCGTAGTACAGCTGTTGGGGATGCTGCGATTATACCGCGGCGATCCTGAACAGCTCCCTGAGCTAACTGGTAACTTTCACTTTCACTTTTAGCCGCGTGGCTCAGCTTTGACCGCGTGGCTAAAGGGTTAATAGCGCGCGGCACCGCGATCAGTGCCGCGTGCAATTAGAGGTGGGTCCCGGCTTCACTATGACGCTGGGCGCGCCGTGATATGATGCAGGGTCACAGGAGCGGGACCAAGGACGTACTCATACGTCCTTGGTCCTTAAGAGGTTAGCCACGGGTCCTGGCCGTTGATACCCGCCAGGACGGCCCACTATGACACGACGTCAGCTCGTGACTCCACGTGATAGCTGGGGAGCGGGCACAGGGCGTACAGGTATGCCCTGCATCATTAAGAGGTTAATCACCATAGTTCTTATGCAAATGAGGCTTAAAAGCCCAAAGGGTGTTCCTCAGCATGGCAAGGGCCTAGGTTAGTCCAGCCCATCTCCTTTTTATCTAATCCCTTTCAGTCAAATGGGCTAGGTAGATGCAAGCCAGAACAGAAATCGGAATTTTAGCGGCGGAATGTCCTCTGTGAAAATTCTGCTGTGTGAATGGGACCGCGGCGGAATCCCATAGAAGTCTTGAAAATCATGTGGAATTTCAATGTGGAAATTCTGCTTTGTGAACATAGTTACATAGTTACATAGTTAGTATGGTTAAAAAAAGACATATGTCCATCAAGTCCAACCAGGGAATTAAGGGGTAGGGGTGTGGCGTGATATTGGGGAAGGGATGGGATTTTATATTTCTTCATAAGCATTAATGTTATTTTGTTCCAGGAATGTATCTAATCCTGTTTTAAAGCTGTTAATTGTTCCTGCTGTGACCAGTTCCTGAGGTAGACCGTTCCATAAGTTCACAGTCCTCACGGTAAAGAAGGCGTGTCGCCCCTTTAGACTAAACCTTTTCTTCTCCAGATGGAGGGAGTGCCCCCTCGTCCTTTGGGGGGGTTTAACCTGGAACAGTTTTTCTCCATATTTTTTGTATGGGCCATTAATATACTTATATACGTTTATCATTTCCCCCTTAAACGTCTCTTCTCAAGACTAAACAATTGTAACTCCTTTAATCGCTCCTCATAGCTAAGATGATCCATGCCCCATATTAGTTTAGTCGCGCGTCTCTGCACCCTTTCCAACTCCGCAGTGTCCCTTTTATGGACAGGTGCCCAAAACTGAACAGCATATTCCAGGTGAGGCCGTACCAATGCTTTATAAAGGGGGAGTATTATGTCCCTGTCCCTTGAGTCCATGCCTCTTTTGATACATGACAATATCCTGCCGGCTTTGGAAGCAGCAGCCTGACATTGTGCTATTCTGTAGTCTGTGATCTACAAGTCACCGAGATCCTTCTCTACCAGTGACTCTGCCAGTTTAATCCCCCCTAAGACATACGACGCATGCAGGTTATTAGTATACACAGCCCCCCTCTATATACACAGCCCCCCTAAGACATACGACGCATGCAGGTTATTAGTATACACAGCCCCCCTCTATATACACAGCCCCTCTATATACAGAGCCCCCCTAAGACATACGACGCATGCAGGTTATTAGTATACACAGCCCCCCTCTATATACACAGCCCCCCTCTATATACAGAGCCCCCCTAAGACATACGACGCATGCAGGTTATTAGTATACACAGCCCCCCTCTATATACACAGCCCCCCTCTATATACAGAGCCCCCCTAAGACATACGACGCATGCAGGTTATTAGTATACACAGCCCCCCTCTATATACACAGCCCCCCTCTATATACAGAGCCCCCCTAAGACATACGACGCATGCAGGTTATTAGTATACACAGCCCCCCTCTATATACACAGCCCCCTCTATATACAGAGCCCCCCTAAGACATACGACGCATGCAGGTTATTAGTATACACAGCCCCCCTCTATATACACAGCCCCCCCTCTATATACACAGCCCCCCTAAGACATACGACGCATGCAGGTTATTAGTATACACAGCCCCCCTCTATATACACAGCCCCCTCTATATACAGAGCCCCCCTAAGACATACGACGCATGCAGGTTATTAGTATACACAGCCCCCCTCTATATACACAGCCCCCCTCTATATACAGAGCCCCCCTAAGACATACGACGCATGCAGGTTATTAGTATACACAGCCCCCCTCTATATACACAGCCCCCTCTATATACAGAGCCCCCCTAAGACATACGACGCATGCAGGTTATTAGTATACACAGCCCCCCTCTATATACACAGCCCCCCCTCTATATACACAGCCCCCCTAAGACATACGACGCATGCAGGTTATTAGTATACACAGCCCCCCTCTATATACACAGCCCCCTCTATATACAGAGCCCCCCTAAGACATACGACGCATGCAGGTTATTAATATACACAGCCCCCCTCTATATACACAGCCCCCCTCTATATACACAGCCCCCCTAAGACATACGACGCATGCAGGTTATTAGTATACACAGCCCCCCTCTATATACACAGCCCCCTCTATATACAGAGCCCCCCTAAGACATACGACGCATGCAGGTTATTAGTATACACAGCCCCCCTCTATATACACAGCCCCCCTCTATATACACAGCCCC
Source organism: Hyla sarda (assembly GCF_029499605.1). Lineage (NCBI taxonomy): Eukaryota > Metazoa > Chordata > Amphibia > Anura > Hylidae > Hyla > Hyla sarda. The sequence goes on along the minus strand of NC_079201.1, from coordinate 10,408,608 downwards.
CCTAAGACATACGACGCATGCAGGTTATTAGTATACACAGCCCCCCTCTATATACACAGCCCCCTCTATATACACAGCCCCCCCTCTATATACACAGCCCCCCTAAGACATACGACGCATGCAGGTTATTAGTATACACAGCCCCCCTCTATATACACAGCCCCCTCTATATACACAGCCCCCTCTATATACAGAGCCCCCCTAAGACATACGACGCATGCAGGTTATTAGTACCCAGATACATAACTTTACATTTATCCACATTGAACCCCATTTGCCAAGTGGAGGCCCAGACACTTACAAAATACATGAATAAAGGAATATGATTGGATTATGTCGGAGTATTAACGTCTGCAGTAAAATCAATGTATAAATCAATTCACAATTATCCATAACCAGAGATACATAATAACTCGTGGTAATGGAATAAAGGTTCATGCACAAGAAGATTAGAAGAATCACAAAACACGCGACAATTGTTGTTTTCTGTTAGAACCGGTAGAATTAGATGTTAAAAATTCTTTCTTTTTTATTTCTCCAGTGGATAATTCTATAAGGCAAAACCCAGTATGGTCATAATGAAGAACAACTTCAAGAAGTCAAGATTTGGTGGTAACCGGGGAAACTGTGCAGCCAATCAGCACCTAAGAACAGAAGATGCCGGATCCTTCTCTGACTATGACCAGAAGAGTCACCGCATGAGGAGCTTCCTAAGATGGCTGCCGGGGGATTGCACCTCATTGGCTAGAAATGGGAAGAAAACATAAAACAACATAACATAAATAATGAACTAAATAAATTATTAAATAAGATAAATTAATTATAAAATTAACATACTGTCTATATCACAAATGTATCTCTATCTATCTCATATCTATCTATCTATCTCATATCTATCTATCTATCTATCTCATATCTATCTATCTCATATCTATCTCATATCTATCTATCTCATATGTATCTATCATCTATCTCATATCTATCTATCTCATATCTATCTATCATCTATCTCATATCTATCTATCTATCTATCTCATATCTATCTATCTCATATCTATCTATCTATCTCATATCTATCTATCTATCTCATATCTATCTATCTCATATCTATCTATCTATCTATCTATCTATCATCTATCTCATATCTATCTCCTATCTATCTATCTATCTCATATCTATCTATCTCATATCCATCTATCTATCTATCTATCTATCTATCTATCTCATATCTATCTCATGTGTATCTCATATCTATCTATCTCATATCTATCTATCTATCTATCTCATATCTATCTATCTATCTATCTATCTATCTATCTCATATCTATCTATCTATCTCATATCTATCTATCTCATATCTATCTATCTATCTCATATCTATCTATCTATCTATCTATCTATCTATCTATCTCATATCTATCTATCTCATATCTATCTATCTCATATCTATCTATCTATCTCATATCTATCTATCTCATATCTATCTCATATCTATCTATCTATCTCATATCTATCTCATATCTATCTATCTATCTATCTATCTCATATCTATCTATCTCATATCTATCTATCTATCTCATATCTATCTATCTCATATCTATCTATCTCATATCTATCTATCTCATATCTATCTATCTATCTCATATCTATCTCATATCTATCTATCTCATATCTATCTATCTATCTCATATCTATCTATCTCATATCTATCTTATATCTATCTATCTATCTCATAGCTATCTCATATCTATCTATCTATCTCATATCTATCTCATATCTATCTATCTATCTCATATCTATCTATCTATCTCATATCTATCTATCTCTCATATCTATCTATCTATCTCATATCTATCTATCTAGCTCTCATATCTATCTATCTTTCAATCTACAGAAGACAAAAACTTCAATGCAGCACTCCATCAAAAATGTGTTTAGCAGCAACGTTTCCACTCACTCCTGAGTCCTTTTCAAGCCTTAAAAAAAGCTTTAAAAAATTGAAAAACTGAGCTTATTTCATCTAAAAACAGCACCACCCCTATCCTCAGGTTGTATGTGGTATTACAACTTGGCTCCATTCACGTCATTTGAACTGAGCTACAGAACCACTCCACAGGTGGGCGCTGTTTTTGGAACACATCAGCTCTGTATTTATAAGGTATGTTCATACTATGTAATTCCCGCGGAATTACGCGCTGTGAACATAAACATCAGTGTGAATGGGTTTCCGCGAGACCCGTTCACACTGAGCAATTTCAGCGGCGGACAATTCCGCTGCTGAAATTGTTCCGCGCAAAGAAAGAACATGTTCATTCTTTGCGCGGAAGTCCGCGAGCACTGCATCGCATTCATTGGTGACTGTGCAGTGCCGCACGGTCCTACCAACGGTGTAATGCCGCACGGTCCTACGGGCCAAGTATTTTAGCAGTGGCTGCCAGAATGAAATCTCCGCTCCCTCCCATAGACTTGTCACGCCCCCTCCCATTGACTTGTATTGAGGGGGCGTGGCCTGATGTCACAAGGGGGCATGGACGACCCCCGAAGCGCGTACACAGCGTCCGAAACTAAATGTTCTAAACGCTTGCCAGTGGAGTATCCCTTTAAAGGGGTACTCCAGTGGAAAACACATTTTTTAAAATAAACTGATGCCAGAATGTTCTACTGCTTCTATTAACAAATATTAATCCTTCTAGTACTTATCAGCTGCTGTATGCGCCACAGGAAGTTGTGTAGTTCTTTCCAGCCTTTCCACAGTGCTCTCTGCTGCCACCCCTGTCCGTGTCAGGAACTGTCCAGAGCAGGAGAGGTTTGCTATGGGGATTTGCTCCTACTCTGGACAGTTCCTGACATGGACAGAGGTGTCAGCAGAGAGAACTGTGGTCAGACTAGAAAAAACTACACAACTTCCTCTGGAGCATACAGCAGCTGATAAGTACTGGAAGGATTAAGATTTTTTAATAGAAGTAATTTACAAATCTGTATAACTTTCTGGCACCAGTTGATTTGAAAAAAAAAATTTTGTTATCCACCGGAGTACCCCTTTAAACCGATCTGGTAGTTAAAGGTAGTTAAACTTTATTCTTAAGTTGTAGGCATACAGTAAGATTACATAACTGCATACGTGACCTAAGAACAGTATGAATAAATAATGAGATACAATGGGTTTTTTCTCGTCTATTATATAGTCGTAACAATGGCAACTAATTATAGAATAGAAAATTAATTAAGCGGATTTTGCAGCCTTGCAATCCTCCGGTGCCGTGTTCTGCAATTACAATTATTCCTTGTTCTGGCCTCTATCCTCATCAGTAATAATGAGAAGTGTAAAATCGCCCCATTAGAACGGGCCCCGGCTTCTGTTTTCAAGATGGCCGAACATACTCTTGGGGGGGGGGGGGGTGGGGAGATTTATCAAAACCTGTGGAAAGGAAAAGTTGCCCATAGCAACCAATCAGTTGCCTTCATTCCTTTTGCAGAGGCCTTGTTAAAAATAAAAACAGCGATCTGATTGGTTGGTATAGGCAAATGGGCGACTTTTCCTCTGCACCGGTTTTGATAAATCTCCCTCTATGTGACTGCATGAGGATCCAGCGGCCAGACATCTTATCTCCTGTCCTTTAAAGGGTGTTTGTCTTACTCACTACAGCGCAGCTTCAAGGGACCTTAAGAGGTTTCAACCTGGTTCTCCATCATGAGAGGCAGAGCAGAGATCCACTAAGCTATCATGTTCCCATTAAAGCGGTACTCCGTCAGAGGGGGTCCAGACGCTGGGAATCTCGGCTATCTTCGGTGCAGCACTCAAGTCATCCGTACACAGAGCGAACTCTTCTCCCTGCCGGATGACTGGTGACTACAGCCCCCACCATTCATGTCTTTGGAAGGAGGCATGACGGCTACATAGTAGCCATCACGCCCCCTCCCATAGACATGAATGGAGGGGGCGTGGTGTGACGTCATCCGGAGATCACGGGGGTCCCCCCCCAGCGGCGACACCCACACGATCAGATATCATATCCCCTATAGTTTGGATAGGGCATAAGATGTTTTTCACAGAGTACTAGAATCTGAACCAAAATGTGTAGCTTGTTAAAGGGGTACTCCGGTGCTTACACATCTTATCCCCTATCCAAAGGATAGGGGATAAGATGCCTGATCGTGGGAGTCGCGCAGCTGGGGACGCCCGGGATCATGCACGCGGCACCCCGTTTATAATCAATGCCCGGAGCATGTTTGCTCCGGGTCTGATTACGGTCGACCGCAGGGCGGGCGGCGTGTGACGTCATGCCTCCGCTCCCGTGTGACGTCACGCTCCGCCCCTCAATGCAAGCCTACGGGAGGGGGCGTGATAGCTATCACGCCCCCTCCTGTAGGGTTCCTTTGGATAGGGGATAAGATGTTTAAGCACCGGAGAACTCCTTTTATGTGTAGCATGATAGCTCAGAGAGTGTTGGTTCTGCTGCTCATGCTAGAGACCTGGGTTCAAATCTTCTAAGGTCGTGTTATTGCTTGATTCTTGATTGAGAATGCAAGCAAAATGTAAAAAAAAATGGTGGATTTTGTCCTAACTAGCTGCCCCACCTGATATCTGTAATCAGAGTCTGAACTACTAGGAACAGAACTACTATTCCACAGCGCTAGCACTGGGTTGTAAACCAGGATCTACCAGGCTCTTTAAATTGAATGCTCAGATGGTTTTTCTTGAGCTGAAATTCTGGTTACATAGTTACATAGTTACATAGTTAGTACGGTCGAAAAAAGACATATGTCCATCAAGTTCAACCAGGGAATTAAGGGGTAGGGGTGTGGCGCGATATTGGGGAAGGGATGAGATTTTATATTTCTTCTTAAGCATTAATCCTATTTTGTTCCAGGAATGTATCTAATCCTGTTTTAAAGCTGTTAATTGTTCCTGCTGTGACCAGTTCCTGAGGTAGACCGTTCCATAAATTCACAGTCCTCACGGTAAAGAAGGCGTGTCGCCCCTTGAGACTAAACTTTTTCTTCTCCAGACGGAGGGAGTGCCCCCTCGTCCTTTGGGGGGGTTTAACCTGGAACAGTTTTTCTCCATATTTTTTGTATGGGCCATTAATATACTTATATACGTTTATCATATCCCCCCTTAAACGTCTCTTCTCAAGACTAAACAATTGTAACTCCTTTAATCGCTCCTCATAGCTAAGATGTTCCATGCCCCATATTAGTTTAGTCGCGCGTCTCTGCACCCTTTCCAACTCCGCAGTGTCCCTTTTATGGACAGGTGACCAAAACTGAACAGCATATTCCAGGTGAGGCCGTACCAATGCTTTATAAAGGGGGAGTATTATGTCCCTGTCCCTTGAGTCCATGCCTCTTTTGATACATGACAATATCCTGCCGGCTTTGGAAGCAGCAGCCTGACATTGTGCTATTCTGTAGTCTGTGATCTACAAGTCACCCAGATCCTTCTCTACCAGTGACTCTGACAGTTTAATCCCCCCTAAGACATACGATGCATGCAGGTTATTAGTACCCAGATGCATAACTTTACATTTATCCACATTGAACCTCATTTGCCAAGTGGATGCCCAGACACTTAGTCTATCCAAGTCATCTTGTAACTTATGCACATCCTCTATAGACTGTACTGTGCTACAAAGCTTGGTGTCATCTGCAAAGATAGAAACAGAGCTGTTAATACCATCCTCTATATCATTGATAAATAAATTAAACAACAGCGGTCCCAGTACTGAACCTTGGGGTACACCACTAATAACCGGGGACCAATCAGAGTACGAATCATTGACCACCACTCTCTGGGTACGATCCATGAGCCAGTGTTCAATCCAGTTACAAACTAAAATTTCCAAACCCAAAGACCTTAACTTACCTGTCAGACGTCTGTGAGGGACAGTATCAAATGCTTTAGCAAAATCCAGAAACACTATATCCACAGCCATTCCTCTGTCAAGGCTTCTACTCACCTCTTCATAAAAGCAAATTAGATTGGTTTGACAACTTCTATCCTTAGTAAACCCATGCTGGCTATCACTTATAATACAATTATCCCTTATGTATTCCTGTATGTAATCCCTTATAAGTCCTTCAAACAATTTACCCACAATGCACGTTAAACTTACCGGTCTATAGTTTCCTGGGGAAGACCTAGAGCCCTTTTTGAAGATTGGCACCACATTCGCCTTGCGCCAGTCCCTTGGCACAATACCAGACACCAGAGAATCTCTAAATATCATGAACAAGGGTACAGATATTACTGAACTTACCTCTCTAAGAACTCTTGGGTGTAGTCCATCCGGTCCTGGGGATTTGCTTACATTTATATCACTTAACTTACCTTGTACCATCTCTACATTAAGCCAGTTCAGTACATTATATGATGTGTTACCAGCACTGACCTGTCCAATGTCAGCTCCTTCTTCCATAGTGTATACAGAACTAAAGAACCCATTCAGTAGCTCCGCCTTCTCTTGGTCGCCTGTGACAACCTCCCCATTATCATTATTAAGGGGTCCTACATGCTCTGTCCTTGGTTTTTTTGCATTTATATATCTAAAAAAATATTTAGGATTAGTTTTGCTTTCTTTGGCCACCTGTCTCTCATTTTGAATTTTTGCTGTTTTTATTACATTTTTACAGATTTTATTAAGCTCCTTGTACTGTTTAAATGTTATAGCTGACCCATCAGATTTGTATTTTTTGAAGGCTATTTTTTTGTTGTTTATTGCTCTTTTAACATCATGTGTCAGCCATGTAGGATTTAGTTTTAATCGTTTATATTTGTTCCCCTTTGGTATATATTTAGCTGTATAGTTATTAGTGTTGAGCGGCATAGGCCATATTCGAATTCGCGAATATTCGCGAATATATGGACGAATATTCGTCATATATTCGCGAATATTCGCATATTCGTTATATTCCCGTTTTATTTTCGCATATGCAAACATTCGCGTATGCGAAAACTATCATATGTGCATATTGGCATACACAAAATTAGCATTCACGAAAAATTCGCATATACGAAAATTAGCATATGCGAATTTTCGCATATGCGAATTTTCGTACGCCAGTCTCACACAGTAGTATTACAGCCTTCTTTACACCACACAAGCTGGAAGCAGAGAGGGGTGATCACTGTGATGTGTACTGTGAAAAAAAAAAAAAAAAAAACGAATATTCGTAATTACGAATATATAGCGCTATATTCGCGAATATGCGATATTCGCGAATAATATTCGAATTGCGAATATTCGTGAGCAACACTAATCGTTATTTAGAGTTGATTTAAAGATGTCCCATTTACCTTCTGTATCAGTATTTGACAACACCTCCCCCCAGTCTATGTCCTGTAGTGCAGCCCTCAGCCCAGGGAAATTTGCCTTTTTAAAGTTATATGTTTTTGCCTTCCCCGCCTGTCTTTGTTTTCTACATTTTAAGTCAAAAGTAACTATATTGTGGTCGCTATTAGCAAGGTTTTCCCGCACAGTTACATTACCAACCAGCTCTGCGTTGTTGGAAATGATCAGATCCAACAAGGCATCACTTCTTGTTGGGTTCTCCACAAACTGGCCCATAAAATTATCCTGCAATAAATTTAGGAATTGTCGCCCCTTTGTAGTTTTAGCCAACCCCGGACCCCAATCTATATCTGGATAGTTAAAATCTCCCATTATTACCACTGTACCTGCCCGGGCGGCCCTCTCTATTTGTTTATGAAGCCGAATTTCTATCTCTTCAGTGATATTAGGGGGTCTGTAGATTACACCAAATACTATTTTTTCAGTATTTCCCTCCTTTTGTAATTCTACCCACAATGATTCCACATCCTCAGAATCATCACACACTATGGCATCGTTCACACTGACTTTCATACCACTTCTTACATACAGACAGACTCCACCACCTTTTCTGTTCATTCTATCCTTGCGAAACAAGGTAAACCCCTGCAGATTGACAGCCCAGTCATAGATTGACAGCCCAGTCATGGTTCTTGAGAATGATAATGTTTGAGTAAACGTAAGGTTGGGATGCAGGTAGCGTGATAGCTCATGGGTAGCTGATCTGCATTTCATACTGGAGACCCTGGTTCAAATCCAGCATATCACCTCAATTTACAGCTAAGTTTTCAAATTGGCTTGACTTCTCTCATTTATTTTGACGACAAAACAGTTTCTCTAGAATCATGTTTACCAAAATGTACAGGCACTGACCTGTTAGCATGATACCTCAAAAGTTAACTTCACCGCCTCTCATGTTGGAGACCATGGTTCAATTCTCTTGAGTCCTTCTTGTAGGAAAAGCTCTTGAGTTATAACAAAATCACTTTTCTAAATTTGCTTCTTAAGCCATGACTTTGGGTATAACAACCAAATTTGTTAGTCAAGCTCTTGATATCAGGAGTAGTTTCCTAACATGATGCTGCATAAATAATTAGCGGTGTTGTGGAAGGGGAGGACAATTGGTCTTAGTGAAGTTTTTGTAAAGTCATGTATGTAGGAACATGAAACATCAAGGGCTGAGTTGATCCACCTCTACCCTAGGTCATCCTCAGGTCTGTATATTGTGCTCAATGAGGATCATTCCTTTAGAATCGAAATGTCTTGTTTACCAAATTATCCCACCTATTAATGGGCAGCATGATAGCTCAGGGGATATCTGCTCTTCCTCTCATGCTGGAGACCCAGGTTCAACTCTTCTAAGGTCGCTTGAATCTCAGCTGTAGAAAAAAGCCCTACAACTGAGAATTCAAGGAGAGTGAAAAATGGTGGATTTTGTTATAACCAGCTGCCCCACTAGACAGCTGGTTTATGTATAGTACTTGGAGTCCCACATAATAGGGACTTTGAGCTCTTATACCACAGAGCCAGCACTGGGATGTGAACCAGGGTCTACCAGCAGCTATTATCCAGTTATCCCTGGCACTTTACCCCCTCAGCCAGCTCTTGCTCTGAGAGATAAAGTGAAGGTTTCTTAATGTCATTCTTGAGACGGACGAGAATAATTCACAAGATTGTGGACAAAATTAAAAAGAGAGCAGGATTAGAACCCTGGTCTCCCGCATATATTGTACACAACCATTGTACTGACCTACAGGCAGGATTGGAAGGCTTGGCTGATACTTCTCAGTGTCATCAGTCAAGTTACTTATAATTAATCACATAACACATTCCCTTCCATCTCGATAATGACAGAAGGAAACCTTCACTTGGTCTCCAGTGTAATGGTTGGCTGAGGGGGTAAAGTGCCAGGTACACACAACTTGGATGCTAGAGAGCCTGGTTCAAGTCCTGTGGTTTGGATTCTCAATAGTATACTTAGGTTATTTTTAGATTAGGACTATATAACAAATCTTCAAACATAAAGAGCTTTTTCTACAGCTTAGATTAAAAAAACATTCCTAGATTTGAACCCAGGTCTCCAGCATGAGAGGCAAAGCAGATATCCCTTGAGCTATCATGCTGTCCATTATGGAACTAACTACAGCCAGGGTCTATATGGCTCTCAGGAAGCCATTGCACTGAAAAGAGAAGGTTTACTTAAGGTCATTATCAAGATGGAAGAGACTGGGTTGTGATTACTCTTAAGTAATTTGAATGATGACACTGAGAATTATCACACTAGAACCTGAGTTCTGCCTGTAGCCCAGTGCAATATCTGTATTCAATATATGTGGGAGACCAGGGTTCTAATCCCTCTCTTTCCCTCATTTTGACCAGAACATTGTGAATTAGTCTCTTCCATCTCAAGAATGACATTAAGAAACCTTCACTTCTCTCTCAGAGCAAGAGCTGGCTGAGGGGGTAAAGTGCCAGGGATAACTGGATAATAGATGCTGGTAGACCCTGGTTCACATCCCAGTGCTGGCTCTGTAGTATAGGAGCTCAAAGTCCCCATTATGTGGGACTTCCAAGTTCTATACATTAGCCAGCTGTCTGGTGAGGCAGCTGGTTATAACAAAATCCACAATTTTCCCCTTGTAGGGCTTTATTGTACAGCTGAGGTTCAAGTGACCTTAGAAGAGTTGAAGCTGGGTCTCCAGCATGAGAGGAAGAGCAGATATCCCCTGAAATATCATGCTGCCTGTTAATAGATAAGATGCCAGAAACCTATTAGTTAAAGCTCTTGATATTGGCACTAGAGAGGAGCGAACAGCGAGTGTTGCAACAGCTGGAGGCACCCTGGGTGGAAACACTGTTTTCTTGTATAGTATTTACTAGAGATGAACAGTAAATTCGAATTCGTCACGAACTTCTCGGCTCTTCTGGTGGGCTGGATACATTCCTTGAAGACTCTTTCCTAGGACTGTATCCACCTTTGTCCTAGCCCACCTGAAATCTGAACTAATTTACTCAGGATAAGTCATCAACTGCCGAGCCGAGAAGTTCGTGACGAATTGAATTTACTATTAGTTCACTCATCTCTAATTGGCTCCTCAGAGTAGTTTCCCTGGTTGTTTTTATGAATGTACATGAGGGCTGAGTTGATCCACAACTCACCAATCAGTGTAGGTCATCCTCAGGTCTATGAGGGTCATTCCTTTAGAATCTAACTGCCTTGTGTACCAAATTGTCTCATCTATTAATGGGCAGCATAGGAGCTCAGTGAACTCTGCCTCTCATGCTGGCGACCCAGGTTCAAATCTTCTAAGGTTACTTTATCACTTGAATCTCAGCTGTAGAATAAAGCCCTACAAGGGGAAAATTGTGGATTTTGTTATAACCAGCTGCCTCACCAGACAGCTGGCTAATGTATAGAACTTGGAGTCCCACATAATGGGGACTTTGAGCTCCTATACTACAGAGCCAGCACTGGGATGTGAACCAGGGTCTACCAGCATCTATTATCCAGTTATCCCTGGCACTTTACCCCCTCAGCCAGCTCTTGCTCTGACAGATAAGGGAAGGTTTCTTAATGTCATTCTTGAGATGGAAGAGAACAATTCACAAGGTTGTAGTCAAAATAAGGGAAAGAGAGGGATTAGAACCCTGGTCTCCCACATATAATGTACACAACCAATTTACTGACCTACAGGCAGAACTGGAAACCTTGGATCAAAATTATCACTGTCATCAGTCAAGTTACAGAGTAATTAAAACCCATTATCTTCCATCTTGATAATGACATTAAGAAACACTTACTTACATCTCAGTGTTATGGTTGGCTAAGGTGGTAAAGAACCAGGTATACACAGCTGAGTTGCTGGAGAATCTGGTTCAAGTCCTTATCCTTCTTTTGGTTTGGCCTCTAAGTAATTTATAGCTCCTTGGTAGTGTTGCTCTGTTTGAAAACATTTAGGTTAGGTTTAGATTAGTTTTGTATCAAGAATCTTCACGTATAAAAGTTTTTGTTTACAGCTGAGACTAAAGGAGCTTTAGAAGATTTGAACCTAGGTCTCCAGCATATGAGGCAAAGCAGATATCCCCTGAGCTATCATGCTGGCAACTAATTGAATGTCTCCAAGTGGGTCTCCAAGTGGGTCTCCAAGTACTATACATAAACCAACTGTCTAGTGGGGCAGCTGGTTATGACAAAATCCACAATTCTTCACTCTCTTTGAATCCTCAGCTGTAGGGCATGTTCTACAGCTGAGCTTCAAGTGATAAAGTGACCTTAGAAGATTTGAACCTGGGTCTCCAGCATGAGAGGAAGAGCAGATATCCCCTGAACTATCATGCTGCCCATTAATAGATGGGACAATTCTAAAGGAATGATCCTAATGGAGCACAATATTCAGACCTGAGGATGACCTATGCTGATGGAAAGGTGGATCATGACTTTACAAAACCATCTCTAAGACCAATTGTCATCACCTTCCCCAACACTGTAAGTTAATTTTGTAGCATTCGTCAACAGGAGCTGAGAGCCATGTGAGGAAACTACTCCGAGCAGCTGATATAAAGGGACTTGACCAAGAACTTCACTAACAAGTTTTAGTCATCATGGCTTAATAGGCAATTTTAGAAAAGTGATTCTATGAGCTTTTTCTACAACACAGACTCAAGAGATCTTAGGAGATTTGAACCTGGGTCTCCAACATGAGAGGCAGAGCAGTGAAACTCTGAAGTATTAAACAATCAGATACAACACTGTATATTTTGGTAAACATGACATTTATATTCTGAGGAACTGCTTTTCTAAAATCTAAATGTGAGCTTTTATCTTACATTCCAAGGATTTGAACCTTGGCCTCCAAAGCTCTTAGAAAGTTTTGGATCCCGAGCATGAGAGGTAGAGGCGATAGCCCCTAAGCTATCATGCTGCCCGTTAACAAGTAAGACATTTTGGTAGATTAGACATTTCAGTCCCAGAGCTGAGGATGTCCTATGTTAGAGATAACGAAAAGGTGAATCTACTCAGCCCTTGATGTCTTCCTACAACTAAGACTTTGCAAAACATCTTTAAGACCAATTGTTCCCCCCAATACTGCAAGTTACCCAAACCAAGCTGACAGTCACGAGGAAACTACGAGTAGCAAACATCAAGAGCTCAACCAGGAATTGGACATCTTACCCAAAGTCATGGCTTAGTAAGCAATTTTAGAAAAGTAATTTTTATTGGAGAACAAAGGCTTTGAGGAATCTTAGAAGATTTGAACCCAGGCCTCCAGCATGGAAGGCAGAGGAGCTATCAGAGCTATCATGAAGCCATAAATGTCCAAGCCAACTTGAAGAAAATACACATTTCATTGTTTTTTTGCTTGCTTATTTGCGTGCTACAGTTTCCCTTGGAAAACTTTTTTTTTTTTTTTAAATCAACTGGTGCCAAAAAGTTAAACAGATTGGTAAATCACTTCTATTAAAAAATCTTAATCCTTCCAGTACTTTTTAGGGGCTGTATACTAAAAAGAAATCCAAAAAAGAAATGCATTTCCTCTGATGTCATGACCACAGTGCTCTCTGCTGACCTCTTCTGTCCATTTTAGGAACTGTCCAGAGCAGCATAAGTTTGCTATGGGGATTTTTTCCTGCTCTGGACAGTTCCTAAAATTCACAGCAGAGGTCAGCAGAGAACACTGTGGTCATGATATCAGAGGAAATGCATTTCTTTTTTGGATTTCTCTTTAGTATACAGCCCCTAAGAAGTACTGGAAGGATTAAGATTTTTTTAATAGAAGTGATTTACAAATCTGTTTAACTTTCTGGCACCAGTTGATTTATAAAAAAAAGTTTTCCACGGGAGTACCCCTTTAGTTGTTTTGTAATACACAGGGGACATTGAACTTTTATGTTTGGCTTATGGTTAAAGTGGTACTCCATCCACAGACATCTTATCCCCTATCCAAAGGAAAGGGGATAAGATGTCTGATCTTGGGGGTCCTGCAGCTGGGACCCCCGTGCAGCAACCCTGCCGCACCCGGCATTCTAAACAGTATGTTTAGAACACTGGGTTTCCGTGGCCGGAGATGTTATATCATGTCATGCCCCCTTGGGTTATCCCACCAGGCCCCCTCCATTCATGTCTATGGGAGGGGGTGTGGCACCCCCTCCATTCATGTCTATGGAAGGGGATGTGACACCCCCTCCATTCATGTCTATGGAAGGGGATATGAGAAATCACCAGGTCCAGATGGCATTCACCCCCGTGTTCTAAAGGAATTAAGTAATGATATAGACAGACCCCTATTTTTTATATTCCGGGACTCTATAGCAACAGGGACTGTTCCCCAGGACTGGCGCATGGCAAATGTGGTACTGATATTTAAAAAGGGAACAAAAGGTGACCCCAGGAATTATAGGCCTGTTAGTCTATTCTCGGTTGTATGTAAATTGTTTGAGGGTTTTCTAAGAGATGTTATTTTGGAATATCTTGATACAAATAAATGTATGACCCCATATCAGCATGGCTTTATGAGGGATAGGTCCTGTCAGACTAACCTGATCAGCTTTTATGAGGAGGTGAGCTCCAGATTGGACCAGGGGCAATCGCTGGATGTCGTATATCTGGATTTTTCCAAAGCATTTGATACGGTGCCACATAAAAGGTTGGTGCATAAAATGAGAAGGATTGGGCTGGGGGAGAATGTGTGCAAGTGGGTAAGTAACTGGCTCAGTGATAGGAAACAGTGGGTGGTTATTAATGGTACTTATTCTGATTGGGTGACTGTTACTAGTGGGGACCACAGGGGTCAGTATTGAGTCCTGTCCTATTTAATATATTCATTAATGACCTTGTAGAGCGCTTGAATAGTAAAGTAGCAATCTTTGCAGATGATACTAAACTCTGTAAAGTGGTAAACACAATAGAGGACAGGGCACTGTTACAAATGGACCTGGATAGGTTGGAGATTTGGGCTGGGAAGTGGCAGATGAGGTTCAATACTGATAAATGTAAGGTAATGCACATGGGGAAGAAAAATTTGGGCTCGGATTATGTATTAAATGGGAGAACACTTGGGACGACTGATGTGGAAAAGGACTTAGGAGTCTTAGTTAACCGTAAATTTTGCTGTAGTGACCAGTGTCAGGCAGCTGCTGCCAAAGCAAATAAAATCATGGGGTGCATCAATAGGAGCATAGATGCCCACGACAAGGAAATAATTCTACCGCTGTACAAATCACTAGTCAGACCACACATAGAATACTGTGTACAGTACAGGTTAGACCGCACATAGAATACTGTGTACAGTACTGGTCAGACCACACATAGAATACTGTGTACAGTACTGGTCAGACCGCACATAGAATACTGTGTACAGTACTGGTCAGACCGCACATAGAATACTGTGTACAGTACTGGTCAGACCGCACATAGAATACTGTGTACAGTACTGGTCAGACCGCACATGGAATACTGTGTACAGTACTGGTCAGACCACACATGGAATACTGTGTACAGTACTGGTCAGACCACACATGGAATACTGTGTAAAGTACTGGTCAGACCACACATAGAATACTGTGTACAGTACTGGTCAGACCACACACAGAATACTGTGTACAGTACTGGTCAGACCACACATGGAATACTGTGTACAGTACTGGTCAGACCACACATGGAATACTGTGTACAGTACTGGTCAGACCACACATAGAATACTGTGTACAGTACTGGTCAGACCACACATGGAATACTGTGTACAGTACTGGTCAGACCACACATGGAATACTGTGTACAGTACTGGTCAGACCACACATAGAATACTGTGTACAGTACTGGTCAGACCACACATAGAATGCTGTGTACAGTACTGGTCAGATCACACATGGAATACTGTGTACAGTACTGGTCAGACCACACATGGAATACTGTGTACAGTACTGGGCACCAGTGTACAAGAAAGATATAGGGGAGCTGGAGAGGGTTCAAAGACGGCAACCAGAGTAATACGGGGAATGGGAGGACTACAGTACCCAGAAAGATTATCAGAATTAGGGTTATTTAGTTTAGAAAAAAGAAGGCTTAGGGGAGACCTAATAACTATGTATAAATGTATCAGGGGACAGTACAGAGATCTCTCCATGACCTATTTATACCCAGGACTGTATCTACAACAAGGGGGCATCCTCTACATCTAGAGGAAAGAAGGTTTCTACACCAGCACAGACGGGGGTTCTTTACTGTAAGAGCAGTGAGACTGTGGAATTCTCACGGCAGGACCCCCGTGATCAGACATCCTTAGGATAGGGAATAAGATGTCTGTGGGCGGAGTACCCCTTTAGAGCCAGGAAGCTACAGAAACAAGCCATGACAAACGGAAACCTGATGCTTAAGAAAACAATTTACACCTTTCATATCATCATTGAAAATAGAAACAGGTCTTCCCAGAGCGAAATCAGATTTTTTAAAAGTTTTTAACAACTTAGCACTTTGTGCCTCTCCAGATCTCTTCGGTGGTGAAGCCGCGTTGAGTGAACTGTTTTTTATTTGCACAGCGCCGGCTGACAACAATGGATTTATTCTTTAATAATCTGAAACTGTAATCGAATAAATTAAGCAGGTGACAAAACAGGCAATTAACGATCTCCCATTACAAAAAAATGCAAATGAAATGGCATGCAAATCAGTAATATCTATAATAAATATGCAAAAAAGATGTTATGATGCTTCCAAACTTTTGGCCTATTAAGTTTACATCGGCTCTTGGAAAAAGTTGTAATAGTTAAAATAGCAAAACACACTAGAAATCCTTCAAATTTCCTCCAATAAATCAGTGGTTATATAGATCACATGATGACATTTTTAACTATTATATTACCTGTATCATTTTTCACTGCATACGGTATTTTACAATGTATATTTTTGTACAATAGACAAGATATGATTACATTATATGGTGTTTGGGATTCACATATATGCGTTAGTTTACACAATATTCTGTATCCACCTTGTTTTTATGAATTGTTTTGGTTTTTATATATTTATTCATTTTACTATAATTTTTTTATTATCATTTATATATGTATTTTTCACTTTATGTGTCAACTATTATTACAAGACCTTGTTTCACTTTTTAGAATAAAAACATACACACATTGCTATATATATTCACTTTATTTCAAGCACCATTGCACTTTTTTCGATGTATTGGTCGGTTTGGCTTTTTCCCATCACTATGCTCCAGACAATCATCTGTTAGGTTATCTATGCGCTGTAATAATTCTCTATTTATATATGTTGTAAATATGAATTACCGTATATACTCGAGTATAAGCCGACCCAAATATAAGCCGAGGCCCCTAATTTTACCCCAAAAACCCAGGAAAAGTTATTGACTCGACTATAAGCCTAGGGTGGGAAATACATCATCCCCCCCATGTCATCATTCAGACCCTCATCATTAACACCCCCGTCATCATCCCCCCCCCCCCTTCATCGTCACCGCCTGTCAATCCCTTCATCAGTGGTCTTCAACCTTCGGACCTCCAGATGTTGCAAAACTACAACTCTCAGCATACCCGGACAGCCATCGGCTGTCCAGGCATGCTGGGAGTTGTAGTTTTGAAACCTCTGGAGGTCCGCAGGTTGAAGTCCACTGTGGCCTTCGTCATCATCCCCCCCCCCCCCACTCATCATCACCACCTGTCAATCCCTTCTTCAGTGTCCTTCAACCTGCGGACCTCCAGATGTTGCAAAACTACAACTCTCAGCATGTCCGGATGCTGTGTGTTGTAATTTTGAAACCTTTGGAGGTCCGCAGGTTGAGGACCGTCATCATCCAGCCCCCCCCCCCCCCCCCCCTTCCTTTTGTTTTGTACTCAACTCCCCTCGGCAGGAAGTTAGGGTGAGCTGGTCCGGGCCATCTATGCTGCAGGGACCGTCCGGTTGGGATGGTTAGTCGTTGCGGGCTGTCCATTTTCACCGGGGGGGGGGCCTCTACTCCATGCTTCGGGCCCAGACTAGTGACGTCGCCTTGACGACGACACACAGGGATGTTGCGAATGAACGTCCCTGTGCGGCGGCGGCATCAAGGCAACGTCACTACTCCGGGGTCGGGCCCGAAGCGCGGAGAAGAGGCCCCCCCCCCCGGTGAAAATGGACAGCCCGCAACGACTAACCATCCCAACCGGACGGTCCCTGCAGCATAGATGGCCCGGACCAGCTACCCCTAACTTCCCGCCGAGGGGAGGTGAGTACAAAACAAAAGAGGGGGGGGGGGGGGCTGGATGATGACGAAGGCTGTAGTGGTCTTCAACCTGCAGACCTCAAGAGGTTTCAAAACTACAACTCCCAGCTTACCTGGCTGTCCGGGCTTGCTGGAAGTTGTAATTTTGCAACATCTGGAGGTCCGCAGGTTGAAGACCACTGATGAAAGGATTGACAGGCGGAGAGTTCACGCGAGTATAAGCCGAAGGGGGGCTTTTTCAGCACGAAAAATCATGCTGAAAAACTCGGCTTATACTCGAGTATATACGGTTAAAGTATATATTAAATATTTTTATCTTTATATTTTTGTATACACTAAGTGCTAGTTCTATCCCAGTGCGCATGCGCCGATCCTCGGCGCCACGCTCTTCCAGGCTCAAGTCTTACACTGCCTGTTGTGTGATTTGTCATGTGACCTGGATGGATGACGCGTTGCCCGGAAGTACGCGTGGGGTCCGGAGGCTCGCGCGCTATGCGCCGATTTGGGGATAGAACGATGCACTTTACAAGCAGGTGTGTAACATCAGCGATTTTATAATGTCTGTTTATGATTCGCTGTGTCTCTATACAAATAAGATCTACACTGAGAGTACGCCACCCCCAGGACGAAGGACAGTACCGAAACGTACGTTGGGGTGGCGTCACTCCTACTCCACTTTCTTGTACATTTTATAACTTTTCCATTGGGTTTGTATTTCATGCTTGCACTTATATATGTTTGGGGACTACAGTGGTCCCTCAACATACGATGGTAATCCATTCCAAATGAACCATCGTTTGTTGAAACCATCGTATGTTGAGGGAAATGGAAAGAATAGCAAGGTATACTTACCTGTCCCCACCGCTCCGGACCGCCACCGCTCGTCACTGCTGCCCTGGATGTCGCCCTCCATCGCTGTCGCCACGTCCCCGGGGTGTCCCCGCCGCTCCGGGCGTCTCTGCTTCCCTGGGATCCTCGCTCTCCTTCACCGCCACGGATGACAGGACGGCGTGCGTGGCGACGTGATGACGACGAAGGAGAGCGCCGGCAAGGCAGGGGATCCCAAAGAGGAAGCTCCGGAGCGCCGAGGACAGGTAAGAGACCATCACCGGGGCACCGTGTATTGTCCATTTACCTACATGCAATGCATACTTCTGCCTGTGATCTGCACATGGTGTCAGCAAAAAAGATAGAGATGGCACCGCTCATATCTTGTACCCACAGTATGGAGACGCAGGTAGCTCTATGCAGTCCTCCGGCATACAACAAATGAGTCTTATGCGGCGGTGCAAGGATGTAGAAAATTAGATTTCAGAAAGAATTTGAGTAGGAAAACACATAGAAAATCCTGCACTCACCGTCCAGCTATTGACTCAATGCTCCTCTTACGGGATAAACCGGGGATGCCGGACTGCAGAAGGTGTGCGCTCAGAGGCAAACAACCGGTGGTTTTCGCGCAGACTAGCGCTTCATCCGGCCTGGCCGGATGAAGCGCTAGTCTGCCCGAAAACCACCGGTTGTTTGCCTCTGAGCGCACACCTTCTGCAGTCCGGCATCCCCGGTTTATCCCGTAAGAGGAGCATTGAGTCAATAGCTGGACGGTGAGTGCAGGATTTTCTATGTGTTTTCCTACTCGAATACATGGTGTACTATGTTTACATGTGATAGCAGATAGTGATGCCCTTTTGTTCCAGTTCCCCGCTATGGGAGTTTCTTCCCGTGTGTTTTTTATGTCTCACTTTGTTTTTAATGGATACAATAAAATAGTTATTTTAATCACAGTAAATGACTCCAAAAGTTTTTTGATTATACATTTTGGAAAAGTTGTATCATACAGGCAAAACAGTCAATAAACATAAAAGAAAAGACCAAATGTTTTTAGTATGTGGCACCATGTCCTGTTTTGCAGGGGGAATACCCTTTCAGCCTGGTGCCCTAGATCAATGCCAGGGTGACAATGGCTGTGCCAGCACCAGGAAATCTGGGGCATTTGCCCTTGATCCTTGGACGTTTGACCATCACTTTCAACTGTATGCATGTTGCTAAGACCCATATGCAGTTGACATCTGGGATGGATAAGAGAGTAATTGGCTCCTTACTCTTGTAGGCCACAGGCTGCTTTATGCCTGCAGCCTACAAGAGGCAGACAGTAGAACTGGACGTCCACATCTTGGTGCAGGCATGAATGAATACATCACCCATTGTGCCACCTGCAGCAGAACAGGGGCATTATTAATAGAAAAGTGGTCTACCTAATTGGGGGACCTACTTACTTACTACTTATACATACCTACTTGTTGGGTGGGCCTATCTACTTTCACAGTGTTAATACATAAAGGGGCACTCCGATGGAAAACTTTATTTTTTTTTTTTTTTTAATGAACTGGTGCCAGAAAGTTAAACAGATTTATAAATGACTTCTATTAAAAAAATCTTTACCCTTCCAGTACTTTTTAGCAGCTGTTTGCTACAGAGGAAAATCTTTATTTTTTTAATTTATTTTTTGTGTTGTCCACAGTGCTCTCTGCTGACACCTGTTGCCCGTATCAGAAACTGACCAGAGCAGGAGAAAATCCCCATTGCAAACCTATGCTACTCTGGACAGTTCCTGACACGGACAGATGTGTCAGCAGAGAGCACTGTGGACAAGACAAAAAAGAAATTTAAAAGTAAAGAATACAGCTGCTAAAAAGTACTAAAAGGATTAAGATTTTTTAACAGAAGTCATTTACAAATCTGTTTAACTTTCTGGCACCAGTTCATTAAAAAAAAAAAAGTTTTGTGTAGCTGTGAAAGACATTATGAATCAATGAATACATTATATTTAAAGATAACTTTATAAAGGAGGACACATCTGTATCTAAAGGGGAGGACCTACATAATTAATATGGGATACACTACCTACTTATTGAGAGGGCTACCTACCCATTTAATAAAGGGATCTACCTACCTACTTGATGATGGCTGCCTACCTACCCATTTAATGAAAGGATATACATACCTACTTAATGGGTGTGCAACCTACCTACTAATTTACTTATAAAAACAGAGCTAATTTCTTTCAAAAATAGCCCCACATCTGTCTCCAGGTTGTGTGTGGTATTATCTGACAGAGAGTGGTTTCTGAAAGAAATTAGCTCTGTTTTTCTATTCCTGTATAACCCCTTTAGCAGAGGGACCTATCTACCTAATCTTTTTTTTAAACAAAATGGTACATGTGAACAGAGCCATACTTACCACACCTCGGTGCCCTGTATGGTCCACTGCCGATCACTTACCTGTCCTTGGGGCTCCGGCGCGTCCTCTTCGGAATCCCCTGCATCGTCAGCGCTCTCCATCGTCGTCATCAAGTCACTGCGCACGCCGTCCCGTCATCCAATAGGAGCGGCGTGCGTAGCGACGTGATGGTGGCGACGGAGAGCGAGGATGTCGGGGAAGCAGAGGCCTTGCCGGAGCATCAGGGACACCCCGGGGACGCAGCGACAGCGATGGAAGGCAACATCCAGGGCAGCGGTGACTGTCCGGAGCGGCGGGGACACGTGAGTATAACCTCCAATACCAGTGGTCTTCAACCTGCGGACCTCCAGATGTTGCAAAACTACAACTCCCAGCATGACCGCACAGCCAACGGCTGTTCGGGCATGCTGGATGTTGTAGTTTTGCAACATCTGAAGGTCCGCAAGTTGTAGACCACTGTCCTATACTTTAAATTGCACAGATCCCTCAACATACAATGGTTTCAACAAACGATGGTCCATTTGGAACGGATTACCATCGTATGTTGAGGGACCACTGTAAAATATTATACAGCCATATAGATGGCTGTATGAAGTACAGTGGTCCCTCAACATATGATGGTAATTCGTTCCAAACGAGCCATCGTTTGTCAAATCCATCGTATGTTGAGGGATTCGTGCAATGTAAAGTATAGGAAGCTGTACTCACATGTCCCCGCTGCTCCCGATGGTGATCCCGGGCCTCCGCTGGGCTCTCCGCTGTCTTCTCCGGTCCTCTTCTGTCTTCTCCGATCCTTTTCTGTCTTCTCCGGTCCTCTTCTGTCTTCCGCAAGGCCTTACTGGGCCTGCGTAGCGACGTCATTACGCCGCTGCGTACGCCATTCCTATTGGATGACGTGCGCAGCAGCGTATTGACGTCATCGGAGAGGGCCGAGAAGACACCGGAAGACCAGCGCTGGACCCGGAGGGCACCCCGGAGCATCGTGGAGGGGTAAGTAATACTTACCGCACCACACGGGGAACATTAAGCTGCTATCCGGCAGCAGCTTAAGCATTTGGCGCTGCCAGATAGCACTTAATGCGATGGCCCCGACTTAAAAAAGCATCGTATGTCGATTTCATCATATGTCGGGGCCATCGTAGGTCGGGGGGGGGTCACTGTATACACTTCCCCAAGGAGTTAGCTAGTAGCACTAAGCAGCCCTACTTAACTCCATCCATACTTCCTAGTATACAGTAGATCAAGTCTATATAAAATAACCTAAAAATCATTTCTAGTGGGAAGCACTTAAAAAAATCCCCTCAGTATTGTGAGGTTAATATATATGTATATAAATAATTTAAGGAAAGGATTAACAAATCCTAGTCCTGTACTAAATAAATTCTATGTTGCAAAGATTAACAGACATCCACGACAGTGTACTGTACCTTACAAAAAACAAACATTTGGCCTAAACTCTTCCATTGATATTATAAGTATTCTCCCAGCATCCTCCCAGTGATAATCTTATTTAAATTAGAAAGTGAAGGTCACTAATTATTCAATGTTTTCTTTCATTACTAAAAGACCTTTTGGACCTTCGAGATGATATTGCGGCGTTTGGCATATTTACAACACCTATTAACTTTCCTATTTGCATAAGATGCCACCTAATGATTTTTAAACATTAGTTTTGGCAGTACATTTACTCCACAGGCTAGTTTTAATTTTATGTGATGTGGACAAAAAAAAGCTACGGAACAAAATCAGCAATCTGTTGCTAGCAAATAAGACTATCGTCTACTCCGAAATACTGAAATCTGTTCTAAAAGACTTCCCGGTCACCCACGCAAATTCTAATAAAGATCCCAAACTTTAGCAATGAACTTAGGAACTCATCATTATTTAAAGGGGTTATACAGCCAAAGACATCTTATCGCCTATCCAAAGGATACCCGTGCCGCATCGGGCATTCTAAACAGTAGGTTTAGAATGTTAGGTTACTGAGGCCATAGACGTCACGTGACGTCACACCACACCACCTCCATTCATGTCTATGGGAGGGGGCGTGACGGCAGTCACGCCCCCTCCCATAGACATGAATGGAGGGGGTGTCACGCCCACTAACATAGACATGAATGGAGAGGGGACTTGGCGTGACCTCACGTCTCCGGCCGCAGAAATCCAGCATTCTAAACATACTGGCCGTCATTTTTCGTTTTGTTTTAAAGGGTACCTCTCATCAAATAAACTTTTGATATATTTTAGATGAATGAATGTTGAATAACTTTCCAATAGCATGTTAATGAAAAATATGCTTCTTTCTTGTTACGCCGAGCGCTCCGGGTCCCCGCTCCTCCCCGGAGCGCTCGCAACATTCTCGCAATTGCAGCACCCCGGTCAGACCTGCTGACCGGGTGCGCTGCGATACCTCTCTCAGCCGGGATGCGATTCGCAATGCGGCAGGCGCCCGCTCGCGATGCGCATCCCGGCTCCCGTACCTGACTCGCTCTCCGTCGGTCTTGTCCCGGTGCGCGCGGCCCCTCTCCCTAGGGCGCGCGCGCGCCGGGTCTCTGCAATTTAAAGGCCCACTGCGCCGCTGATTGGCGCAGTTAGCTTAATTAGTGTGTTCACCTGTGCACTCCCTATTTGTACCTCACTTCCCCTGCACTCCCTCGCCGGATCTTGTTGCCATTGTGCCAGTGAAAGCGTTTCCTGTGTGTTCCTAGCCTGTGTTCCAGACCTCCTGCCGTTGCCCCTGACTACGATCCTTGCTGCCTGCCCCGACCTTCTGCTACGTCCGACCTTGCTCTTGTCTACTCCCTTGTACCGCGCCTATCTTCAGCAGTCAGAGAGGTTGAGCCGTTGCTGGTGGATACGACCTGGTTGCTACCGCCGCTGCAAGACCATCCCGCTTTGCGGCGGGCTCTGGTGAATACCAGTAGAAACTTAGAACCGGTCCACCAGCACGGTCCACGCCAATCCCTCTCTTCCACAGAGGATCCACCACCTGCCAGCCGAATCGTGACAGTAGATCCGGCCATGGATCCCACTGAAGTCCCACTGCCAGTTGTCGCCGACCTCACCACGGTGGTCGCCCAGCAGTCGCAACAGATAGCGCAACAAGGCCACCAGCTGTCTCAACTGACCGTGATGCTACAGCAGCTACTACCACAGCTTCAGCAATCATCTCCTCCGCCAGCTCCTGCACCTCCTCCGCAGCGAGTGGCCGCTTCCGGCCTACGATTATCCTTGCCGGATAAATTTGATGGGGACTCTAAGTTTTGCCGTGGCTTTCTTTCGCAATGTTCCCTGCACTTGGAGATGATGTCGGACCAGTTTCCTACTGAAAGGTCAAAGGTGGCTTTCGTAGTCAGCCTTCTGTCTGGGAAAGCTCTGTCATGGGCCACACCGCTCTGGGACCGCAATGACCCCGTCACTGCCTCTGTACACTCCTTCTTCACGGAGATTCGAAGTGTCTTTGAGGGACCTGCCCGAGCCTCTTCTGCTGAGACTGCCCTGCTGAACCTGGTCCAGGGTAATTCTTCTGTTGGCGAGTACGCCATCCAATTCCGTACTCTTGCCTCCGAATTATCCTGGAATAATGAGGCCCTCTGCGCGACCTTTAAAAAAGGCCTATCCAGCAACATTAAAGATGTTCTGGCCGCACAAGAAATTCCTGCTAACCTGCATGAACTTATTCATCTGGCCACCCGCATTGACATGCGTTTTTTCCGAAAGGCGTCAGGAGCTCCGCCAGGATATGGACTTTGTTCGCTCAAGGCGTTTTTTCTCCCCGGCTCCTCTCTCCTCTGGTCCTCTGCAATCTGTTCCTGTGCCTCCCGCCGTGGAGGCTATGCAAGTTGACCGGTCTCGCTTGACACCTCAAGAGAGGACACTACGCCGCATGGAGAACCTATGCCTGTACTGTGCCGGTACCGAACACTTCTTGAAAGATTGTCCTATCCGTCCTCCCCGCCTGGAAAGACGTATGCTGACTCCGCACAAAGATGAAACAGTTCTTGATGTCTACTCTGCTTCTCCACGCCTTACTGTGCCTGTGCGGATATCTTCCTCTACCTTCTCCTTCTCTGCTACGGCCTTCTTGGATTCCGGATCTGCAGGAAATTTTATTTTGGCCTCTCTCATCAACAGGTTCAACATCCCGGTGACCAGTCTCGCCAGACCCCTCTACATCAATTCTGTTAACAATGAAAGATTGGACTGTACCGTGCGTTACCGCACGGAACCTCTCCTAATGTGCATCGGACCTCATCACGAAAAAATTGAGTTTTTGGTCCTCTCCAACTGCACTTCCGAAATTCTTCTTGGATTACCGTGGCTTCAACGCCATTCCCCAACCCTTGATTGGTCCACAGGAGAAATCAAGAGCTGGGGTACCTCTTGTTTCAAGGACTGTCTTAAACCGGTTCCCTGTACTCCCTGCCGTGACCCTGTGGTTCCCCCTGTAACCGGTCTTCCTAAGGCTTATATGGACTATGCTGACGTGTTTTGCAAAAAGCAAGCTGAGACTTTACCTCCTCACAGGCCTTATGACTGTCCTATTGACCTCCTCCCGGGTACTACTCCACCCCGGGGCAGAATTTATCCTCTGTCTGCTCCAGAGACCCTTGCTATGTCTGAATACATCCAGGAAAATTTAAAAAAGGGGTTTATCCGCAAATCCTCCTCTCCTGCCGGAGCTGGATTTTTCTTTGTGTCCAAAAAAGATGGCTCCCTACGTCCTTGCATTGATTACCGCGGACTTAATAAAATCACGGTAAAGAACCGCTACCCCCTACCTCTTATCTCAGAACTCTTTGATCGCCTTCAAGGTGCCCACATCTTTACCAAACTGGACTTAAGAGGTGCTTATAATCTCATCCGCATCAGGGAGGGGGACGAATGGAAGACTGCATTCAACACCAGAGATGGACACTTTGAGTATCTGGTCATGCCCTTTGGCCTGTGCAACGCCCCTGCTGTCTTCCAAGACTTTGTTAATGAAATTTTTCGTGATCTCTTATATTCCTGTGTTGTGGTTTATCTGGACGATATTCTGATTTTTTCTGCCAACTTAGAAGAACACCGCCAACATGTCCGCATGGTTCTTCAGAGACTTCGAGACAATCAACTTTATGCCAAAATGGAGAAATGTCTGTTTGAATGCCAATCTCTTCCTTTCCTAGGATACTTGGTCTCTGGCCAGGGATTACAAATGGACCCAGACAAACTCTCTGCCGTCTTAGATTGGCCACGCCCCTCCGGACTCCGTGCTATCCAACGTTTTTTGGGGTTCGCCAATTATTACAGACAATTTATTCCACACTTTTCCACTATTGTGGCTCCTATCGTGGCTTTAACCAAGAAAAATGCCAATCCCAAGTCCTGGTCTCCCCAAGCGGAAGACGCATTTAAACGTCTCAAGTCTGCCTTTTCTTCTGCTCCCGTGCTCTCCAGACCTGACCCATCTAAACCCTTCCTATTGGAGGTAGATGCCTCCTCAGTGGGAGCTGGAGCTGTTCTTCTACAAAAAAATCCTTCCGGGCATGCTGTTACTTGTGTTTTTTTTTCTAGGACCTTCTCTCCGGCGGAGAGGAACTACTCCATCGGGGATCGAGAATTACTGGCCATTAAATTGGCGCTTGAGGAATGGAGGCACCTGCTGGAGGGATCAAAATTTCTTGTTATCATATACACCGATCACAAGAGTCTCTCCTATCTCCAGTCTGCCCAACGGCTGAACCCTCGCCAGGCCAGGTGGTCGTTGTTCTTTGCCCGTTTTAACTTTGAAATTCACTTTCGCCCTGCCGACAAGAACATTAGGGCCGATGCCCTCTCATCATTCCTCCTGACTGTCTGATCTCCACTTCTCCAGCCTCCATCAGGCAAACTCCTCCAGGGAAGACCTTCGTTTCTCCATGCCAACGTCTCGGGATTCTCAAATGGGGACACTCCTCCCACCTCGCAGGCCATGCGGGCATCAAAAAATCCTTGCAACTCATCTCTCGTTTCTATTGGTGGCCGACTCTGGAGACGGATGTTGTTGATTTTGTGCGGGCCTGTACTGTCTGTGCCCGGGATAAGACTCCCCGCCAGAAACCTGCTGGTCTCCTTCATCCTCTGCCTGTCCCCGAACAGCCTTGGTCACTGATTGGTATGGACTTTATTACAGACTTACCCCCATCCCGTGGCAACACCGTTGTTTGGGTGGTCGTTGATCGATTTTCCAAGATGGCACATTTTATTCCTCTTCCTGGTCTTCCTTCAGCGCCTCAGTTGGCAAAACAATTTTTTGTACACATTTTTCGTCTTCACGGTTTGCCCACGCAGATCGTCTCGGATAGAGGCGTCCAATTCGTGTCTAAATTCTGGAGGGCCCTCTGTAAACAGCTCAAGATTAAATTAAACTTCTCTTCTTCTTATCATCCCCAATCCAATGGGCAAGTAGAAAGAATTAACCAGGTCCTGGGTGACTATTTACGGCATTTTGTTTCCTCCCGCCAGGATGACTGGGCAGATCTTCTACCATGGGCCGAATTCTCATACAACTTCAGAGTCTCAGAATCTTCTGCTAAGTCCCCATTTTTCGTGGTGTACGGCCGTCACCCTCTTCCCCCCCTCCCTACTCCCTTGCCCTCTGGTTTGCCCGCTGTGGATGAAGTGACTCGTGATCTTTCCACCATATGGAAAGAGACCCAAAATTCTCTTTTACAGGCTTCATCCCGCATGAAAAGGTTTGCCGATAAGAAAAGAAGAACTCCCCCCATTTTTGCGCCCGGAGACAAGGTATGGCTCTCCGCTAAATATGTCCGCTTTCGTGTCCCCAGTTACAAACTGGGACCACGCTATCTTGGTCCTTTCAAAGTCTTGTGCCAGATTAATCCTGTCTCTTACAAACTCCTTCTTCCTCCTTCTCTCCGTATTCCCAATGCCTTCCATGTCTCTCTCCTTAAACCACTCATCATTAACCGCTTCTCTCCCAAACTTGTTTCTCCCACTCCTGTTTCCGGCTCTTCCGACGTCTTCTCCGTGAAGGAGATTCTGGCCTCCAAGACGGTCAGAGGAAAAAAAATTTTCCTGGTGGATTGGGAAGGCTGTGGTCCAGAAGAGAGATCCTGGGAACCTGAGGACAACATCCTAGACAAAAGTCTTGTCCTCAGGTTCTCAGGCTCCAAGAAGAGGGGGAGACCCAAGGGGGGGTACTGTTACGCCGAGCGCTCCGGGTCCCCGCTCCTCCCAGGAGCGCTCGCAACATTCTCGCAATTGCAGCGCCCCGGTCAGACCTGCTGACCGGGTGCGCTGCGATACCTCTCTCAGCCGGGATGCGATTCGCGATGCGGCAGGCGCCCGCTCGCGATGCGCATCCCGGCTCCCGTACCTGACACTCTCTCCGTCGGTCTTGTCCCGGCGCGCGCGGCCCCGCTCCCTAGGGCGCGCGCGCGCCGTGTCTCTGCAATTTAAAGGGCCACTGCGCCGCTGATTGGCGCAGTTAGCTTAATTAGTGTGTTCACCTGTGCACTCCCTATTTGTACCTCACTTCCCCTGCACTCCCTCGCCGGATCTTGTTGCCATTGTGCCAGTGAAAGCGTTTCCTGTGTGTTCCTAGCCTGTGTTCCAGACCTCCTGCCGTTGCCCCTGACTACGATCCTTGCTGCCTGCCCCGACCTTCTGCTACGTCCGACCTTGCTCTTGTCTACTCCCTTGTACCGCGCCTATCTTCAGCAGTCAGAGAGGTTGAGCCGTTGCTGGTGGATACGACCTGGTTGCTACCGCCGCTGCAAGACCATCCCGCTTTGCGGCGGGCTCTGGTGAATACCAGTAGCAACTTAGAACCGGTCCACCAGCACGGTCCACGCCAATCCCTCGCTGGCACAGAGGATCCACCACCTGCCAGCCGAATCGTGACATTTCTATTGTATTTTTCCCGATCAGTCCCGTCAGCAAGCATTTCTGACTCATGCTGGAGTCCTAAACACTGAGAGCTGCCAGCCTGCTTTGTTCACAGCCAAACAGGCTGTGAACAAAGCAGGCTGGTAGCTTTGAGTGTTCTCCTTTGTGAACAAAGCAGACTGGCAGCTCGTAGTGTTTAGGACTCCAGCATGAGTCTGAAATGCTTGCTGCCAGGACTGGTAGGGAGACCCCTAGTGGTAATTTCTTCAAAGTGGAAAATTAAATAGAAAGAAGCATATTTTTTAATAACATGCAATTGTAAAGTTATTCTGCATACATTAATCTATAATATATCAAAAGTTTTTTTGATGAGAGGTACCCTTTAAACTTTTTTTACTGTCTATATTGGCGCCTTTTGGTTTGCACATTTCTGCTGATTTTGAGTTGCCATCCACTGATTTTGGTAATACGCATGATATGGACGGGTTTTATGAACTGCGACTTTTTGTGAAAAGGCACAAAAAAGGCACAAAACCACCAAAACCTGCAAAACGCCAAAAACCTACATCCGCCCAGACTTAGCTTAGCTTTTTGGTGTATGTAAAGAGTGTTTAGAATGCCAGGTGTGGAAGGGGCACTGCATAGAGATCGCGGGGGGTCCCAGCGGTGCCCCCTCCCACGATCAGACATCTTATGCCCTATCTTTTAGATAGGGGATAAGATGTCTTTGGCCAGATAAACCCTTTAAGTGATTTACAAAGGATGATAAGAAAAGTAAAAAAAATTAACAAAAAACAAAAAAGTGAGTCATACAGATTGTCTATTGAACCTCCTCTGCCTCTAAGCAGGTTCTGCATGCTACAGAGGAAATTCTTTTCTTTTTTGTCTTGTCCACAGTGCTCTCTGCTGACACCTGATGCCCGTATCAGGAACTGTCCAGAGCAGCATAGGTTTGCAATGGGGATTTTCTTCTGTTCTGGACAGTTCCTGATACGGGCATCAGGTGTCAGCAGAGAGCACTGTGGACAAGACAAAAAAGAAATTCAAAAAGAAAAGAATTTCCTCTGTAGCATACAGCTGCTAAAAAGTACTGGAAGGGTAAAGATTTTTCAATAGAAGTAATTTACAAATCTGTTCAACTTTCTGGCACCAGTTGATTTAAAAAAAAATGTTTTCCACCAGAGTACCCCTTTAAAGGGGAACTCTTCCCCTAGATATCTTATCTTATCTTATACTGGCTAATGTCTCAATTTTAACAGTGTTGAGGGTTAGCCAATGTCATTGTCTACATCCATCACAGTAGTGCACCTAAATTCCTGTATTATGCTAATTGTTATGTTTGTGACGTCACGGCCATGCCCTCTCAATGCAAGTCTATGGGAGGGGGCGTGACGGCCATCACACCCCCTCCTATAGACTTGCATTGAAGGGGTGTGACATCGCGAGGGGTGTGGCCGTCATGTCACGACCCAAGCCCCCCATTCCAAGCGATCTAAGTGAATGCTGGGTGCTGCACAGAGATGCCCAGCTGCAGTACCCCCACAATCAGACATTTTATCCTCTATTCTTTGGATAGGGGTAAGATGTCTAGGGGTGGAGTACCCCTTTAAGGATTCGGTACCTGGCATGGAAGATCCTCGGTAACATAATATCTAAATAGGAAATGCAATACGAATTTACAAACTACAGAAAATTATGCAAAAATATTTTGACACAGACTAAAAATTAACAACCGATCGGTAGACTCACACGTACCGTGTGAGTCTACCGATCGGTTGTTCATTTTTAGTCTGTGTCAAACCGGCGAACAGATGTAGATTTTCTGCATAATTTTGTAGAGTTGTGATGTGTTTCTAATACAGATACATTCTGCCTCCTACTATTAGTTTCAGTCTGTACTGTGTTTCAAGGACTCAACATCACAGAGCAGAGTAGTATAGTGCCCTTCTAGGCCCCGGTAGCTCAAAGAGCCGGCACCTGCAGATCTGCCTTTTAACAACATAACATTGCTGGAGGTAAAATATTCTCATCAAAAGAGCCGGCATGAAGCTCCTGGATGGCAGCGTACTCAAAGGACACGATAAAATCTTTTGAAACTCTGTAATTCAGTTTTATAGAACACACATCTCTTAGATATGGCTTCTGTGCATGCCTCCCATTTTAATGTCAAGCTTCGTGCAGCCAAATAGTCTTTTTAGCTTTACATTAATATTCATATATTTCCATCCCGGTTCCTTTTTATGGAGAGCATTTTTCAGATCAGTGTACGTTTTTATTTTTTTCAGTTTTTTTAAAGGCATAAAACATATTAGGGAAATCCTTGAGACACGGAGAATTCTCTAAACAAGAGTAATCTGTTATTTAACTAGTTAAAAGCATGAAGGAGCCATTTCCCAATGCGTTGGGTAATTAGATGTATAGCTGCGGGCGAGCCGGTAATGGTGTGAAGTAATGTTGCTAGGTACCTACTGCACATTTATTTGCATACTTTAAAGTGTAATACAGAAGAATGGATAGGGCATCGAGAAAAGGGAAGAGATGGATTAATGTCACTTTGTAGGAAAAAAAATTAAGTAATTATATATATTATATTATCTTAACCCCTTAAGGATTCGTGGTTTTTCCTTTTTTTGCACTTTTTCCTCCTTACCTTTAAAAAAATCATAATTCTTTCAATTTTGCACCTAAAAATCCATTTGATGGCTTATTTTTTGCAACACCTATTCTACTTTGTAATGACATCAGTCATTGTACCCATAAATCTGCGGAAAAAAGGGAAAAAAAATCATTGTGCGACAAAATTGAAGAAAAAACGAGATTTTGTAAATTTTGGGGGGCTTCCGTTTCTACGCAGTAAATTTTTCGATAAAAATGACACCTGATATTTATTCTGCAGATCCATACGATTAAAATGATACCCTACTTATATAGCTGAAGCGTCCCACGTGACGTGAAACTAGTCGCTCCCACAGGTGTGTCCCACGTCAGGAGAGTCGGCTGACTCTCACTCCCCGCCATGGACTTTCGATTGTTCAGCTCCGAATACATGCAATAAAGACTTCTACGTTGCTGAAGATTTGGGTGAGTGCGACTTTATTTCCGACTTCTTCATTTGTGATAACATTTGTAATGGATCGCAGAGTGTAGTTATACGCCTGCAAATCCCGACCTGGAATTAATACAAATGACTAAATATATGCTTGAGGGGTTAACCGCACTGTGTGTATACACATATATAGAAATCTGACACAACAGTTCTAGATAAGTACAGGCAATACACTATAGCAACAAAATAGATGGTATCAGATGGGGATAACATACATAAAAACATATAAAACAGAATAAAATATATGAAATATAATAATAGCGTGAAATAAAATAAAATGAAATAAAGTAAAATAAGATATAAATGAATGAATAATAAAGACTAAATGATAAATACAAAATTAAATAAAAAATAAAATGAAGAATAAAATAAAAAATAAAAATGATAAATGTGTTAAAACGATAAATACAACATTACTGCTAGTGCAAATGAATATTTTAGCTACACAAGTCTTGACATGATGTGTATATATAGGAGATGCTCAGACTCCCAGAGGCCGTCCTCAACCTACATAGGATGGACCCTGGAGATCGATACGTCCCCTACAAAAAAACAAATAGTTTGAAAGTAGAATTGAGCCCTTTGGGCTCGAGAGTGTCGATTTGTAAATGACTTCTATTAAAAAATATTAATCCTTCCAGTACTTATCAGCTGCTGTATGCTCCAGAGGAAGTTGTGTAGTTTTTTTCTGTCTTTTCTGTCTGACCACAGGAACTGTCCAGAGCAGGAGAAAATCCCCATAGCAAACCTATCCTGCTCTGGACAGTTTCTGACATGGACAGAGGTGTCAGCAGAGAGCACTGTGGTCAGACAGAAAAGAACCCCACGTGACAATAGTTAAAATTAGGGATCGACCGATTATCGGTATGGCCGATGTTATCGGCCGATAATCACGATTTGTGGCATTATCGTTATCGGCAATTACCTTGCCAATAAGCCGATAATGCCCCCCGCACCGCCCCCACCGCACCGCGCCCAAACCCCCCCCCCCCCCGACCTGCCGCACCGTACCGTGACCACCCCCCCGACCCACCGCACCGCGTCGCACCCCCCACCGTAGTGCTGGGCGGTATACCGGTATGAACCGGATACCGTTTTTTTTTTTCTCCCACGGTATGGATTTTTGCCCATACCGCTATATCGGTCGGGCCCCTCCCCCACCCTCCGAGTCAAT
The DNA here is from genome assembly GCF_029499605.1 of Hyla sarda. Taxonomy (NCBI): domain Eukaryota; kingdom Metazoa; phylum Chordata; class Amphibia; order Anura; family Hylidae; genus Hyla; species Hyla sarda. Next base: position 10,375,662 of record NC_079201.1, on the reverse strand, counting down.
AAAAAAAATTAAACTTACCCGTAATGGGGGTGGTCCAGGCCATCCATCCTTCCTGTAGTGTCCGGCGGCATTCCGGGTGGAGGGTGAACCGTTCCGGGCTGTCCTTCTCCGGGGGTCCTCTTCTCCACTCCGGGCAGGCTTCGGCCTAGTACGCTGCATAGACGCCGCTACGCCGTGACGTCAGGTGCGTCCCTGCGCAGTGGCGTCTATGCAGCGTTACTAGGCCGGAGCCTGCCCGGAGTGGAGAAGAGGACCCCTGGAGAAGGACAGCCCGGACCGGTTCACCCTCCACCCGGAATGCTGCCGGACACTACAGGAAGGATGGATGGCCCGGACCACCCTCCCCGGACGGTCCCTGCAGCAACTGGGAAGGTGAGTCAGGGTTCTGGGATGGACAGGGGTTTGTATAATATACTATACCTACAGTAGGCCCTCCAGCTGTTGAGGCCCTCCAGCTGTTGCAAAACTACAACTCCCAGCATGCTGGAAGTAGTAGTTTAGCAACAGCTGGAGGCACCCCTAGGTGCGGCACGGCAGGGGGAGTGGTGGCAGTGATAGGTCTCAGGACCCCCGGACAGGCAGGGGGAGAGAAGCGGGTGGTGGTGGCGGTCTATGGCACCGCAAAAGCCCCTGCAGATCATTGATTTAAAGCGCCCGCTTTAAATCAATGATCTGCAGCGGTGTCGCGGGGGGGATAAATAGCCGATAACTTATACCGGA